>NC_062534.1:1483416-1490916 GCF_022655615.1 Tachysurus fulvidraco
GAGTCGGTCCTGAGCAGAGCGTGATGTCCGTGCTAACTCGGTTAAGCTAAAAGGAAGTGGCCGAGAGCTTTGTTCTGTCAGGAGCGTTTATCCGAGTCGGCGTCCCGTCAGGTCCTTCAGGTTCTGAGACGCTTCATTACTCCTGCCTGTCCTCCTGGCTGTTGTGGAAGAGACGTTAAATTACCTGCCGCCTTTCCTTCACGGCCGAGCGGAAGGTGACGAGGCGGATGTCTGCGGAATTGTTATCGATCTGGAGATTTGATTCCGTTCTTTACGAGGTTAAACAGGTGGAATTGTCTTAAAGGAAGAAAGCAGAAGGAAATAAATCCGTGATGTTCACTACGTTATCGTCTAATGTTTACTAACTCATAACAAACGTTAGCATGATGATACTAAAGCAGGCGGAGCTTCAACCAAGGTGTCACCGAATGCTGATTAATCACCTACACAGTCGACTGTAAGGAGTCTCCAGTGTCAGGAATTTTACCGTAAGACCACTAAGTGATTATATAATGTAGCTATAAATGGATATCTGGCAACCCTATAAAAAATGAGTGTGTTTGGTTTTGTTGTTGTTGTTTTTTTCTTTTGTAGTCTGCATGTCGTGCAGAGGAAGTAAATAACAACATTAACATTAGCGTTAGCATTAGCTAATCCATGCCCACAATCCATTACCATGCTAATCACGCACACAGTGAAAGTCTACCTCATCGAAGTTGAGACTGAGGGCAACTTTCCTGCCTTTTATATACAGAACACTAATATAAAAGACTGTTTTATTGCACGTACAGAGAAAGAGAGAGAGAGAGAGAGAGAGAGAGAGAGAGAGAGAGAGAGAGAGAGAGAGAGAGAGAGAGAGACGGGGGGGGAGTGCGGATATAAAAATGAAAGAAAGGTGCAAATGGAAGATGGCTCAGCGCTACCCGTCCATTGCTAATTTAAAAGAATTGCTTGACGGAGCAGCGAGCAGGTTTTGCCTTTTATCCGCTTTTTAATAATAGCAGGAAAGAGAGTTTGCATCAGCAGGTGTCACTTTTATTAAAGGGGAAATTTGCCACTGCTAGCTTCAAACGCGGCAGATCGGCGTAGCGCAAAGTTTCGCCTTTTATCTGTTTTTATCTGCCGTCTATGCATTTACATTTCCGAAGCTCGGCGACAGAAGTTTCTACAATGATCTTTTATTCTTTCATTTTTTATGAAGATGCGCTTCAATGCTGGAGATTCCTCTGAATCACAAATATGCTGTGTGTGTGTGTGTGTGTGTGTGTGTGTGTGTGTGTGTGTGTGTGTGTGTGTGTGTGTGTGTGTGTGTGTGTGTGTGTGCGTGTGTAGGGGTGGGTGTGTGTTCAGTGTAAATAAACATGCTGCTCTCAAGACCTACATCATACTGTATATCAAGAAAGAAAGAAAGAAAGAAAGAAAGAAAGAAAGAAAGAAAGAAAGAAAGAAAGAAAGCTAACATGCTCATGTGTGCAGTGCTAATTTAGAGGAAGTGTTTAAGAAGAAACAGAAAGCAGGAGAAAGATGAGGAGAGGAAGCATGAGAAGGAGAGGAGAAGATAAAGGAGAATGTTAAATATTAGGAGTAGGTGAAGGAGCAGGAGAAGGAGCAGGTGGAGGATGAGGAGCAGGTGAAGGATGAGGAGCAGGTGGAGGATGAGAAGAAAGACTTCAGTTGGTGTAGTTTGGGTGTAGTGTTCAGGACAGTTCACTCGTCACACTGTCATGCTTCAGAGCAGTAATTAATCACACTGTGTGATGACACGGTCGATCACTGGGACATTTATTTACCTGCAGACTTCGGTTCTTAATCAGTGCTAGTGCTAGATGTCCTGTATCTCTCTCTCTCTCTCTCTCTCTCTCTCTCTCTCTCTCTCTCTCTCTCTCTCTCTCTCTCTCTCTCTCTCGTTTCTGAAATAAAAGAACACATCTCTCACTAAAATGATCACATCGATTGCTGTAAAGTGGGCAGGTTCTGGGAGACGATGTCCATCTCACTGATTGTTCTTCTTTGTTCTCTTTCATGAGGCAGCTAGAAAACAGCCCTCGAGTCTCAGCACCGTTATCGCGTCTTCCCGACGCCTCGTTACCTTCAAACCTTTACCTTTTCTCTCCACGGTCTTGCTTTCTTTTTCTTCTGCTTCATATATGGCTGTAATTTAGCTCGTTAGCTCCTCCTATAAAACCGGTGAGAGTTCACACCGTGGATCAGAGAAGAACATAGAAGAATATGATCATTAGAACGGAGAGGAGGACAGAGAGCTGAAGTGTGTAAAAAGTGTTAAATCCAGTGGAATTTTCCTTTAAGTCTCTTATATTTTTATTTATAGCCCAACGTTTGGGGTTATGAGTTGTACGTCTTCTATTTCTCAGCGTCAGACTTAACCGTCAATATGAGATGGATTGCTGGTATATAAATAAACCAGGAACTGGACCTCTCTGGAACTCTCACACCCGGATTGTTGCTTGCTGTCTCATTTTGTTTTCCTCTCAATCTGTCTTTCTTCTCTAGAAGTTCATAACTCTCTCTCTCTCTCTCTCTCTCTCTCTCTCTCTCTCTCTCTCTCTCTCTCTCTCTCTCTCTCTCTCTCTATCTCTCTTTCTGTCCCACTGACTCCTTTTCAATTTCCATCACGTTGCCAGTTTGGCCTTGAAACCCCGTAAATGCTGGAGGCAGAAATGGATTCAAAGCCAGAGCTAAACATCATACCTGCAGTGAAATGTAATAATAATACAGCAATAGCAGCTCGTCATCTCGGAGTAGCCATGCCGCTGTCCGTGCTTTATCTACAAACACAGAGAGAGAGAGAGAGAGAGAGAGAGAGAGAGAGAGAGAGAGAGAGAGAGAGAGAGAGAGAGAGACTAATAAGATGAAAGAAGTGACAAATTGACGGTAGATTAAACAAGACCGAAACAGCCGAGCAGGAGTTCTGTTCCCAACATGGCAAGTCAATTCCAACACTCACACAGTGGCTGTGGTTCGATTCTCACCGATCTGAGTTCATTCTCATTACATGTTCCTAATAAACTGAATTCATTCCGTTTTGCAGATTCCTAAAGAAACATGTTCATTCTGTTTATTCCCAGATTATGGAATACTGGATTTATGGACCAAATCCGTTCCAGTCACAGATTCCTAGAGAAACGTTTATTTCGATTATGAATTCCCAATTAAATTAATTTATTCTGGGAATGAATTCATGAACAGATTCCTAATGACACAAGTTTTCCAATGAAAATCAACCGAATTCATTCCCATTACAGATCCCTAAAGAAAAATATTCATTCTGTTTATTCATTCTTAATGGACCAAATTATGAAATCCTGGATTTATTATGGACCAAATTAATTCCAGTAACAGATTCCTAATGAAATTCCTAAAGAATTTTTTTTTCTAATTACAGAATCCTAATGAACCAAATTCGTTCTGATGATGGATTTTAAATTCCTAAAGATGTTCACTAACTATGGCTATGGCTTCCCAAGGAACTGAATTCATTTTGATTATGAGCTGAACTGATTCCTGTTCGAAACATTTCATTCATTCATTCATTCATTTCCTACCGCTTATCCGAACTTCTCGGGTCACGGGGAGCCTGTGCCTATCTCAGGTGTCATCGGGCATCGAGGCAGGATACACCCTGGACGGAGTGCCAACCCATCACAGGGCACACACATACTCTCATTCACTCACACACTCACACACTACAGACAATTTTCCAGAGATGCCAATCAACCTACCATGCATGTCTTTGGACCGGGGGAGGAAACCGGAGTATCCGGAGGAAACCCCTGAGGCACAGGGAGAACATGCAAACTCCACACACACAAGGCGGAGGCGGGAATCGAACCCCCAACCCTGGAGGTGTGAGGCGAACATGCTAACCGCTAAGCCACCGTGCCCCCCTGAATATAATTTCCCAAATGAAACAAATTCATTCCCATTACAGATTCCAAATAATCCAAATTCATTCCCATGCCATATTCCCAGTGATATATGTCTATTCCTAATTGACTTTCAGGAGTACTCAGAGAATAAGAATAAGAAATCCAACAGCAGGACACATGAGAATATCAATAAAGAATAACTTGCCGGCGTTTTGCCTCCGAAGCCCTGACCTGTCAGGACAGCACTGTCATCCGGCTGGAGCCATCTCCAGGATATTGACGTCTGAATTATTGATTCAGAGCTATAAAAAAAACAACGCTGGGCATTTTCTCATGCCATCATATTGTCTGATTTTTTTATTGTTTATTTTATTGTTATGGGTGAAGACGAAGGTAAGGAAGTTTGGTCCATATCGAGACACTTTCCCATGGAATTTTCATTCCGGTGGAAAAAAGGATAAAAAGGTTTACGGTTTACAGAAGTAAAGAATCATGAGCTAGTTGGGTTTTTTTAAGGATAACGCCATAAGACGGGTCATAAGAGCGGCGTTAACACCACGACTTACTTACAGAACTCTCAGCTCAAATCAGTTCTGAAGAAAGTGCAATTCTGAGGCCTTTTGGGAATCTCATAGTGATCTGAGTGGTGGAGAAACACGACCGTTCTGACGTGAAGGGATCTACTGGAATGCCTCGAGCAAAGCACTGGGATTCTCTAAACGCCTCATGGGTGTGAAGGGGGTTTATCGAGTCAGATATCTGGACAGGACTTTTATGTAGCTGTTGATTTAATTCGGACAACATTCGAATTGTACAGCATGTAAGACTAAGTACACGTCGAAAAAAACTCCTGTGTTCGGCTCCGTTTCAACAAACAAACAAACAAACAAACAAACAAATAAATAAATATAAAGGCTTCGCATTTAAATGAGTTCATATACAATGTGACAAAGTTACGGTTATCGTGGAGAATTAAACTAATGAAAAGTATTTCAGATCTCAGACACTTTGCTCTTGCTTGCTAGAACTTTTATCATGAGATCATGTTTGGATTATTTTGATTCTAAAAGAAACAACATGGAAATGAAAAGCGTAAAAAGCTACAACCTTCAAACAGCTGGAAGTCCAAAGGAGTAAAGCTGTCCGGGTGGGCGGGGCATACCGTCTCTTCCCTGTCAATCACACTGATGCTAGCTAAGCGTGGGAGCTTGGGAGCTCATGTATGTCAAAGAAAGCTTTCATCGAGTGTGTTTCATTAGCCCTTGATCTAACTTGCTGTTGGTTGGAGTCTGGAGTATTGAAGGAATTTCTGATGGACTTCACCCGAGGGTGTGGGAATTGATCGGTGACCAAAATTGTGGGGAATCATTAATCCTGCAGATCTTGGATTATAAAATCTGTGCATGGTCGTGAACATTGCAAAACTTTGTTATTAACCGAGCTAAAAAAAAAAAGCAAGGTTGAACATTTGAGGTATTTATAAACAGCGAGGAAATGAGCAGAGCAGCTGGAGGAGGTGAAACATCAGTAGAACATTCTGAACACAAGCACTGCAGCAGGTAAACACACTCCTCTGAGACCTGGTGGGCCATTAGAGGAGCGAGTGCACGAGTAAGAGGTGCTCCAGCACTCTGAGCTGAAAAGCTAATTGGCTTCATTAGAAAGCAAAAAAAAAAAAAAAAAAAGAGCTGTGGGGAATAAAACAAGCTCACTTCGGTCTGAGGTTACACGCTTTTTGTTTCAGAACCGATTGATTAGCGTCGCAGTCAGATCTCAGCGTTCCCCGTTCTCTGGCTCTCAGGAACGAGTTCATCGTTCAGATGGAAATTAGAAGCAAATCAGATGTTTTCTGTTTTATCACAAACTGAATAGATCCGCTTAGTCTAGAGTTCTTATTGTTGGTACTCGCAGGAACCGGTTAGCGATCGAGCGATTGGAATTCCACAGATAGAAATCTCATCACTGAGGCCTTCCTGTCAATTATATTTAAACAGAGGATTGGACAGGACGATAAAAGCTGGATATCGTAGACCAGTGGTCCCCAAACTGGCTTATGTCCAGTTTATTCCGTAGTTTTGTTTCGGTTGCCGTCACTGCAGAAATCCCCGCTTCACACAGATAGCATGTCGGAAATGGCGATAGGGATGTAAGTGCTGTGGTGACAATCTCAGGGTATTCCGCCATGACTTTAATCCAGAACACCGGCAGAGTTTCTAACTTTCTAACGACGTCTGTTTCGTGCTCATTTTTGCTAATTTGTGGGTTAAATTTGAGCAAACACAATATACACGTACACCAAGCACTGTTAAACATGACAAAGTACCGGTGAACAGAGAGAAGAGCGATACACACCTTCTCTCTCCACCAAAGCTACAACACCACTGCCGCTCGCAGCCGCTCGGCTCCAGACGTCACCTAAACCTGGCCCGATATCATGATATTTTGCGCATGCGCGGTATCGGTGCGGCTTTAGGTGACGTCTCTCAGCTCCCGGTTAACCTCTCGTGCATGGAAAGTCGCACAAACCCGAGAGAAATACACCACAGTAAATAAAATGGAATTAATTTAATGTTCCTTGTTCGGCCCGGTACCATTTGTTCCGCGGCCCGGGGGTTGGGGACCACTGTCGTAGAGGGATTCACTTCTATTTAAAAAAAAACAACACAAATCCTGTCACTAACAGAAAAAAAATCAAAGACCTTGTCCTAGACCTAGAACCGTTTGTTTCCACGGTTGTTTGAGGCACAGCTGAAGACTTATACAGAAGTTTATATGCATATATATATATATATATATATATATATATATATATATATATATATATATATATATATATATATATATGTGTGTTTTTTTAAAACACCATCTTGATCATTATCATCTTCACTATGAGCTTTACTCTGATCTATGAATTCAGAGGAACATCACAGGAACATCCCAGTAAACATGAGCCTATGGTGGGAATATGGCTTGGATGAGACAACACACACTTCATGTGGAGCAGTGTATCTTAGCCAGTTCCCCCACTGGTATGTTTTTGGGTGGTGTGAGGAAACTGAAAAACCCACAAACCCAGGATGAATGTGTCAGATCCTGAGTTCCAGGGTCTCCGCAATTAAAAATCCAAACACATCAGATCAGACACCAAGCATGAATCGTTTGCTCAACTGTGGTCAGTGATTATGAGAGTCAGGTGATCATGATGGTTGGGTCAGTGGTGGAGCAGTGGTAGTGGTAGTGACGCTCCATGATCCAAGTTCTAATAAATTCCTTCCGGTGATGAAGATCCAGTACGAACCACGTCCTTTTTACTCCAGAAGATTTTCATCAGTTTCTTACAGAACGTTTCTGACTCCACGTGAATTCCGAGACGAAAGAACCGGCCAATAAAGTCGTCGTCTTTCCAATGACGTAATGAAGAGCCGGTCTCAGACTTCCGCGTGGAGAAGAAACGGTTCCTTCTCTCGTCTTTTCACGCATTTATTAGCGTTTCATCAGAACTGGTTGCTGCACGATTGCATCAGATCCTCACAGCACAAATTCCTGATCAGTTTGTCAAGAAGTCTATATTTACATATTGCTGTTAGACAAATCTCATCGCTTCGTTCTTCTC
>NC_062534.1:1493416-1495916 GCF_022655615.1 Tachysurus fulvidraco
AAAAGAAATACAAAAAGAAAAAGTTCAGAAAATTATTTACATTGTTTTCCCCAATAATTTCTCACTTATTCGTTTGTTTGTTTGTTTGTTTGTTTGTTTGTTTGTTTGTTGACTGTATAAATGAACTGTGTGTAATACTTTAGTTCTTGATGTTCAGATTTTTCCCCGTATGATCTGCACTTTGAGTCAATCAGCTTTGGTTATTCATGTTTTCCACTTTGTACTGTTCTCCTGTTCCCCCCGGCGGTCAGAGTTAGGGGCCTGATGTCTACATACAAAAGATGATATTGATTTTCCTGAAAAAATGAATGAGTTATTTTTCCTTTTAAAAAACACACAACATGTTTTTATTGTTTTCTTTTTATTTGTTATTTCACTTGTGAACTCAATCACTGTGGCATGATCGATTGTGTCACACAATTTTATATTAATCAATCTCTCTCTCCCTCTCTCTCTTTCTCCCTCTCTCACACACACACACACACACACACACACACACACACACACACACACACACACACACACACACACACACACACACACACACACTCGCCTCTCTCGCGCTCTCGCTCGCTCTATATATATATATATATATATATATATATATATATAGATATATATATATATATATATATATATACCACTTTTACAGTTTAGTGAATTAGTCGCCTGATTATTCACAGTACAGAAAAATGACACTTTTCTGCATGGCATTTCCACCAGCGGGTTCTTCAAATCTTATAAATAAATAAATAAATAAATAAATAAATAAATAAATGGGGGAAAAAAATGAAATCGCTGATTGCAGCAGGACATTAACTGTTTTTTTTTTTTGTGTGTGTTTTTTTATCATCCTGCGAGCTGGAGAGATGAATAGAATGAGAGAGATAGAGAGAGAGAGTGCAAGAGAGAGACAGAGTGAGAGAGAGAGAGAGAGAGAGAGAGAGTGCAAGAGAGAGAGAGAGAGAGAGAGAGAGAGAGAGAGAGAGAGAGAGAGAGAGAGAGAGAGAGAGAGAGAGATGTAATGGCACAGTTTAGGCCTAAATTGTCTCCGTGTTTTATGGACAAGTTAAACTGTCCTGTGTTTTGTTTTTTTTGGTTTTAAAACAATAATAATGCCAAAGTAATGTGAAACTGTGGCCTCGAGGGAGCTCTCGCCTGCATAAATACTTATGGAGCGACAGAGAGATGGATGCAGCCTCGAAAATGAATTACAAAATAAATTCCAATTATAAACAAGACTTTAAAAAAAGACAATTTATTCGACTATAAATGGAGGCAGATTGTTGGAGGGCGTAATTGTCATTCAGGCAGAACATCCATACTCGTTTACATTTATTCGTTCGACAGACAGTTTATCCGAAACGCCGTAGAATCCACGCGAGCAGTCGAGGGTTAACCGCATCGCTCCGGGGCCAAGCACGTCATTCACATTCACACAGTCAATCACCAGTTTCTCCACACATCCACATTAACCACAGTATCATGGATACATCATTTCTTCACATATCTCTGATATGGAGGTTGTGGTCAGAGCACAAGGTCAGACATGATACAGGGTTAAGGGCCTTGCTCAAGGGCCCAACAGTGACAGCTTGTCAGTGCTGGGGCTCGAACCCTGAACAGCTGGTTCACAGGGACTTGTACAACTCAACATAGAAGAACAAGGACATGGAAGGAGTCTCCAATGTCAGCACTTTGTATCAGTCCGAGTTAAAGATGTAGCTTTATGTTTTCCAACATCTTTAGAGGAGACCGAGGAGTTCACGTTAATGATGAAACATACACAGGTCATGTGACCTAGAAGCCACAAAGGCAGGAACTAACTTGCTTTACTTTAAAAGTCTGATTATCTGACCATTCGTTAATACGTTAACCGTCCTGCAGACCTCGTCTGAATTCCTATACAAATGAGGAGCGCCGAGTCAAGTCGACCTCGTCTGTTTTGACTGCTTATAAAAAATGAAGTATATACAGTATGATAGCCTTTTTTTTTCACTTTTTTGTCTAACTTGTTTACAACATATTAACATATATTTAGCAAAAAATAATAAACTAATTATATAATAAACATCATTAATATGCAAAAATGCCTCATTTTCTAGTTAAAAAAACAGAAATTTTGAATTATTTTCACTCTAGAGGCACAAAAGTGGATGCACAATTACAGGCTGGTATATTTCAAAGCCAGGAGATTTTGACTATTTTTAATCTTTTTTTTTTTTTCAGGTCAAATTGACATGAATGCTTATAAATCAAAAATTCTACAATGATCACAATCCTGTGTGATCAGCTTACATTTGTGAACATTTTACACTTGTAAAAAATGTTTATTTTGCCTACCAGATGCCAACTGATCACCCAAAAACGGGCTACACACACACACACACACACACACACACACACACACACACACACACACACACACACACACACACACACACACACCCAAGTTATGACACATTAAACTTTCCAGATGAGTCAAATAGACCCCAGGTCT
>NC_062534.1:1498416-1510916 GCF_022655615.1 Tachysurus fulvidraco
TATCCACTAATTACCAGACCGAAGGCCTCACAATGGAACGCGACCAATCATCAACTCCTTTGCGGATCTCCGACTCAGAACCGACGAGGTGCCGCGGTAAAATTCCCAAGAAGCGAAACGTGCCCATAAACTGCCAATCATCAGCGAGCCCCAGCTGAGCCTCACCGCCTACTCGCACAGCTTCAGAATCATCTGCAGCTTGGAGGATCCTCTGTGTCTCGCCATGTCTTGTCAAAAAAAGATCAGTAATTAACATCCATGCTCTTTGATTAGCATGGCCCAGCCCTCACTCCCAAACGCTTTAGATCTAATTAACACCTGTCGTGTCCAGACCTCTGGCACATCAAACAATTCCGATTTTTATTTTTTTTACTTTGAAGAACGTCAAGCTTACATGGAGAGCCCAGAGGAAACATACGTGGCTTCTGCAAGAACAGCAGCTTCAAACACACACACACACACACACACACAAAGTATATACAACTCAGAGCTTCCTGACAAACTCCTGAATACTGAAATGTATTGCAGAGGAGCTGCAGAGGAGCTGTGAGAGATGAAGAAACGAAGTAAAACGTTTCCCATTTAACAAAAAGCTCATTTCCGCCTTCTGGCTTTTTTTCCTTATGCTTCAGATGAGAGGTTCTTCATTGCTGATGACAAACACAACTTTATTTGATCACCTTGTTCTTTACATTATTTATTTAACGTAATTATTATGTAAACGTATAACGTAAAATTATTAAATTTTATTAAAAATTTGGACAATTTAGCTATTTTATCTGGTTTTGATGAGATGTATAACTGTCTCGTCAGCATAACAGTGGAAACTAATCCCATGTCTTCTGATAACGTTCCCTAATGGAAGCATATACAGTACAGTATATCGAGAAAAGCAGGGGTCCAAGGACTGATCCTTGAGGGACCCCATAATTAACTGGCAATAAACTAGAGGATTTACTATTTAATACTACAAAATGTTATCGATCAGACAGGTAGGATCTAAACCAACTTAAAGCCTGTCTATGAATCCCTGTGTGATTTTGTACAGTAAGTGATCTAGAAGAATGTTGTGATCTATAGTGTCGAATGCAGCACTAAGGTCAAGTAGAACTAATAGTGACATGTGGTCTTGGTCCGAAAGCTAAGAACAAGTCGTTTGTAACTTTCACAAGTGCAGTTTCTGTGCTATGATGGGGCCTGAAACCTGACTGAAACTCTTCGAAGATATTGTTCTCCTATACGTAGGAGCTTAGTTGAACAGATAGCTTTCTTAATGAGGGGCTTAATAACAGCCAACTTGAAGGATTTAGGGGTGTAACCTAAAGTTAGCGAGGAGTTAATAATATTAAGAAGAGGCTCACCAGCTTTATGTAACACTTCTTTCGGTAATTTAGTTGGAATGGGGTCTCGTGAACAAGATGTCGATTTAGCTGTAGTAATAAGTTTATCTAACGCTTCCTGTCCTGTACTCGTAAAGCGCTGTAGCGCTGTGAGGGATGTTTCTAAAACCCTACAGGGGTTCTAGAGTGAAAACTGTGCTAGAAATTATGCTGTGATGTCACACTAGCACTTTTGCCACAGATTGGCAAACACGTCACAGATATCCTCATGGAAGCCCATTTCAGGCTGCTGTGGATGCTGCTGACTCAGCCACAATGTCGAGCTAATCATTTACCAGCGGAGAAAAAGTTACACAACCCACAATGCACTGCTCCGCTAACCTCCTATGGCTCCATTTTGGCTTTCACTTTCCATCCAAACCCTGGATACTGAATGATTTATAGGCAGAAAGCAGGGCAGCACTGTCGTTTTTCATCACTCCATACATCGCTCTCGGCAAAGCAGACGCGGTGTTGTGATATGGAATGTGAAGCAGCGATAGTTTTAATGGTGCTGAGTAAATCCAGCGTGATTTATAGAGTCCCACAGGCCGAGGGCTGCCGATCATCAAGCATGTGCGAAGAACGACAAGAACGAAGGCGAGAGATTGATGCAGTTATGAAGTAAAAAAAATAGACATGTTGTGTGATAAGAGAGGACGACACGCTGCGGCGTGGAAGATACAAAAAAGTTATCACTGAGCTTCGGGACGTCTTTACATAAATCTACATGCATTCGGTCTGAACATTTTTTACAGAAAAAGTGATGAAAAGAGTTTTAAAGAGATTTAACATGAAAAAAAAAAACATTTAAAGGAACTGAAAGGTTTGTGTGTGAATGTGGGAATAAATAAATAAATAAATAAATAAATAAATAATAAAGAAAGAATAAATAGGGAAATGAAATGCGGGACATAATGATAAGACATAATGCAGATTAGAAGAAGAAGAAGAAGGAAAGAAGAGAGAAGAAGACGAAAATAGAGAAGAAGTAATAAATAAAAACAAAATACGAGACGACGACGCTAGAAGAAGAAGAAGATACGAAGGAAAAGAATAATAAGAAGAATAATAAATAAATAATATACTAATAAAATAATAATAATAATAATAATAATAATAATAATAATAATAATAATAATAAAAAAAAATACTACTACTACTACTACTACTACTACTACTACTACTACTACTACTAATAATAATAATAATAATAATAATAATAATAATAAAAACAATAATAATAAAAAATAACTAATAATAATAATAAATATTTATTCTTTTTAATTTTTTACTTACTTTGTAAATATTTTAAAAGGATTTTCTTATCAATTCAAATATTCAGAATATTTCCCTTTAATATGTTCAGAACAGAAAAGTTCCTGAGAACAGACTTTAGTCATGAAACATCAGAAGCTGAACATCATTTTTCACACATCACATAATTACAGCTCATAATTAGAAAAAAAAATAACATTCCTTCGCCGTTCTTTTGTATTTATTTCCATAATTGCTACATATTTTTCTTTCACGCTGTGAACGATGATTCACCTTCAGAGAGCTACGAATAATTCAAAGAAATGTTTATTGTACGGACGCCAGTCACAGCGTTTCTTTATTGTCTTCGTTGTTCAGTAAACGTCTCTGTTTTAACAATTTTTCACCCAAAATCTATATTTATTTCAAGCTTAAAAATCTGTTCTGACTTCACTTTTAATAGTCGTTCTCTCTATTCTCTCGCTCACGCTGCTGTTCTGGGCACCACAGGTAAGATACACCTTTAATATCCCTTTATCTCCAATTCTCTGGACTTTTCAGAACGTCCTGAAGATCTGCTTAAAGATAATCGCATTTGTTTGTTTGTTTGTTTGTTTGTTTGTTTGTTTGCATGTGAGTGACAAATACCAAATTTGAAACTAAATTTTAACAATAAAATTTAAAAGCTATGAGAGCTCAGAAGCCGTCACAGATCACGCGACGCATGACGGCAGTGTCGCCATGGCAACGGAAACAAGTGCTAGCGGGAGAAAGGCATGACCGAGCTGACCTTCCACAGAGAGTCACGAGTAGTGCATTGTGCGATAGGGCATTTATGTGTATTTCTACAGAAATTCGGTATATTGTTGTTGTGGTTGTGTTTCTGATTGTTGTTGTTGTGGTTGTGTTACTGATTGTTGTTGTTGTGGTTGTGTTTCTGATTGTTGTTGTTGTGGTTGTGTTTCTGATTGTTGTTGTGGTTGTGTTACTGATTGTTGTTGTTGTGGTTGTGTTACTGATTGTTGTTGTTGTGGTTGTGTTACTGATTGTTGTTGTTGTGGTTGTGTTACTGATTGTTGTTGTTGTGGTTGTGTTTCTGATTGTTGTTGTTGTGGTTGTGTTACTGATTGTTGTTGTTGTGGTTGTGTTACTGATTGTTGTTGTTGTGGTTGTGTTTCTGATTGTTGTTGTTGTGGTTGTGTTACTGATTGTTGTTGTTGTGGTTGTGTTTCTGATTGTTGTTGTTGTGGTTGTGTTTCTGATTGTTGTTGTTGTGGTTGTGTTACTGATTGTTGTTGTTGTGGTTGTGTTACTGATTGTTGTTGTTGTGGTTGTGTTTCTGATTGTTGTTGTTGTGGTTGTGTTTCTGATTGTTGTTGTTGTGGTTGTGTTACTGATTGTTGTTGTGGTGGTTGTGAAATTTATGCAAACAACATTTAGTGCCTCAGGGGTCAACTTTAGGACATTTTCATTTTGGAAATTGTACAGTTCCTTTTTTGTCTTTTCCTCTCTCTGTGTGTGTGTGTGTGTGTGTGTGTGTGTGTGTGTGTGTGTGTGTGTGTGTGTGTGTGTGTGTGTGTGTGTGTTTTGTCTTATACTGTGACGATGATGGCATTTCATCCACCTCAGCCTTCATGAAAAGACATCTGTCCTTCACCCTCTCTCTCTCTCTCTCTCTCTCTCTCTCTCTCTCTCTCTCTCTCTCTCTCTCTCTCTCTCTCTCTTTTTCTCTCTCTCCTTGTTTTTTTTTATTTTTTTACCAGTACATAGAGCCAGGTCTGCGCTCTCAGTTGCCATGGAAACCAGCTCGTCCTCACACTGCAGTGGCCAGTGGAGCTCGCCTTTGTTTAGTGACACACACAGCACAGAGAGATTAATAAATCAACTAGAGGAGAGAGAGAGAGAGAGAGAGAGAGAGAGAGAGAGAGAGAGAGAGAGAGAGAGAGAGAGATTGTATGGGGAGGTTTGCTTTAAGAATTTTAGTTCAATCTTCATTCAACATTTTTGTTTTGTTTTGTTTGTTTCTTTCTTTCTTCATTTTAATATATGCAAATTTATGCGTGTTTATTTAGATGAAGCCTGAACAATTTTGTATAAAAAGCCTCAAAATACAAACATATAAAAATATCAGCAATCGACTTCACAGACTGAGTGAAAGTATTAAAATGAATAAAGTGGGTTTGAAGACTGCGATAAAAAATCTATTAAGTTTAAGATTCAATAAAACAGGAAGAAGAAAAAAAAGAAAGATGAGAAGCAGCTTTAAAACGTGTAGCTTCATAACAGTGAGCAGAGAAAATCAGCCTGTTCTCCGTCCCTCATCACTCCATCTCTCTGTCTCTCTGTCCCTCTATTTCACCATCTCCATCTCTCTGTCTCCCTTTCTCTGCCTTTCTGTTTCATCATCTTTCTGTCTTTCCATCTGTCTGTCTCTCCATCTCTCTGTCCCTCTATTTTACCATCTCTCTGTCTCTCCATCTCTCTGTCTCTCCATCTCTGTCTCTCTATTTATCCAACTCTCTATTTCTCCATCTCTCTGACTATCCATCACTCTTTCAATCACTCCATCTCTCTGTTGCCCGATTTAACCATCTCTCTGTCCCTCATCACTCCATCTCTCTGTCTCTCCATCCCGCTATTTCACCATCTTTCTGTCTCACCGTGTCCGTCTCCCTATTTCTCCACCTATTTATTTCCATCTCTCCCTCTCCACATCTCTCTATCTCTCCGTCTCTCTCTCTCAGCGTGTCCTCTCTGGAGGAACTCGGCTCTCAGCTAACAACATAATCAAATTGTTCCTCGAGCACAAATTAATGAGTGAATTAGTGAAGACATGTGAGTGACACGGAGAGCGAGAGGAAGGAACCCGGGGTGAGAGTCATCCTCTGCCTCCGTCACCAGACGTGTGAAACTCACCCAGTAAAGCCAGTGATACGCATCAGACTGATTACTAGATATATTTTAAATAAAACAGGAGTTCTTCAGCTTCAGTCGTTATGTTTACATTTAGAGATCTTGTTGGTTCTGGTTCTGACCCCAGTGTTGGTTCTGGTTCTGACCCCAGTGTTGGTTCTGGTTCTGACCCCAGTGTTGGTTCTGACCCCAGTGTTGGTTCTGGTTCTGACCCCAGTGTTGGTTCTGGTTCTGACCCCAGTGTTGGTTCTGACCCCAGTGTTGGTTCTGGTTCTGACTCCAGTGTTGGTTCTGCTTCTGACCCCAGTGTTGGTTCTGGTTCAGACCCCAATGTTGGTTCTGGTTCTGACCCCAGTGTTGGTTCTGACCCCAGTGTTGGTTCTGGTTCTGACCCCAGTGTTGGTTCTGGTTCTGACCCCAGTGTTGGTTCTGGTTCAGACCTCAGTGTTGGTTCTGGTTCTGACCCCAGTGTTGGTTCTGGTTCTGACCCCAGTGTTGGTAAGCAGCGTAATGCTGCTTATCAAATGCCCAGAGTTTTTAAGGGGAGGAGCCCGAAATACTCAAAAAGAGAGAAGCATGATGGAAGAACAGGTGAGAAATAACAGACAGAAAGGTGTAAAAAAGGCGGGTGTGCAGTGTGAATTACAGGGGACGGAGAGAGAGAGAGAGAGAGAGAGAGAGAGAGAGAGAGAGAGAGAGAGAGACAGAGAGACAGAGAGAGAGACAGAGAGAGAGAGAGAGCAAATGTTACATGATGTGAGATTAAAAAAAACAAACAGTAAAAGAAGGTGTTTCTCTCGCACGTCTCGCCCGTGTTTCTGCTTCACTTCCTGTCTCGTCGAGTGTAAAATGCGATGACTGGAGCAGGTGAACCGTTACACGCTACGACAAAACACAGCCTTTGGTCTAGTTTTTGTTCATTTCCCAGCAGCAGAAGCAGCAGCGTCTTTCCTCACGGAGACTCGGAGCAGGTTGTGGAGGTGTGAGGGCCACTTTCTGTCTCAACACCTCTGATTTCTCATTATCATGGACCTGAGAGACAGAACACAGCAAACAGGAGAACCCCAGAGAGGTGGAACCTCCTGTTAGAACCGCGGACAGGCAGAGAGAGCAGGAACAGGGGGAGAAGAATCTACAATATCTATAAAGTTAATAATAATAATAATAATAATAATAATAATAATAATAATAATAATAATAATAATAATAATGATCTGGTTTTCATTCTATTTACATAATTTCTTTATAAATTCTTCTGGCTCTCAACATAAACACATTCTGACTCAAACATCCTGTAATATGTTAATGGGCGGGGACAGATACAATGGGGTGGAGTTATGCATAACAGGCAAACTCCTTAAGGGGTGGAGCTACAACAAAACTCAGTTATTTGATTTATCTTTCATATGAATTTAACACAGGGGGACACGGTGGTTTAGTGGTTAGCACGTTCGCCTCACACCTCCAGGGTCGGGGGTTCGATTCCCACCTCCGCCTTGTGTGTGTGGAGTTTGCATGTTCTCCCCGTGCCTCGGGGGTTTCCTCCCCCGGTCCAAAGACATGCATGGTAGGTTGATTGGCATCTCTGGAAAATTGTCTGTAGTGTGTGAGTGTGTGAGTGAATGAGAGTGTGTGTGTGTGCCCTGTGATGGGTTGGCACTCCGTCCAGGGTGTATCCTGCCTCCATGCCCGATGACCCCTGAGATAGGCACAGGCTCCCCGTGACCCGAGAAGTTCGGATAAGCGGTAGAAGATGAGTGAATGAATGAATGAATTTAACACATGAGATCAGTTTGGTGAAGTCAACATGTGTTTCGGTTCCACCATGTGTGTGTGTGTGTGTGTGTGTGTGTGTGTGTGTGTGTGTGTGTGTTTCCTAAGGGTTTTGAATGAAATGGACATCCTTTACAGCCTTGTTTTTCACTCTTGCTCTGAGCGATGAGAGGAATCTGTAGGCGGCGAGATTAAAGATCAGCTCATCTAAACGTATCTCAGTATTGTGGAGAAAATTCACACACACACACACACACACACACACACACACACACACACACACACACTCTCTCACACACAGACACACACTCTCTCAAACACACACACTCACACACAGACACACTCTCTCTCACACACACACAGACACACACTCTTACACACACACACACTCTCACACACACAGACACACACTTTCTCTCCCAAACACACACACTCTCTCACACACACGCACACACATCAGTGCAGATATAAAATCATGCTGATATGAGGAAAATATAATGCATTCTTTAATGTCTTCATTCGAAGGCGTTTATGGCCTGGAGCTCTCTCATCTTATCACTTTATGACATTCAGCTCGAGTGTGTCTATATGGACGCTAATGTTCACTTATCTTAACGTTTTTGTCATGATTTAATTTAATTTATGCGAACACTTGCCGGGAGATAAAATGAAAATAAGGTGAAACGTACCGATAATCCTCCTACGTGTCAGAATAATCGTCAAGCTGACGGATGCTTCTTCTTTTATACTCCTTGAGTACGAAGCATCACTTCTACCTATTTATCGTCACAATAAGAAAATAAACCACTTGTCATGTCAACGCACCGAGTAAACTCGTCTGTACCGAAAGGTTACGGCTTCACCTCCGAGCGTTACAAAGCGCTGACACCGGAGACTCCTTCGAGGCTTTTTATCAGTTTATACCTTATCCATATCCATGTTGCTATAGAAACGATAACCTATTAGAATGAGCGCTTTAATATAATAACCCTGTGATTTATTCAGTACCTTCTGACCAATCGGAATCCAGAACCGAACGGCTCTGTGCTGTAATATCATGAACCGTGGGGAAGCATCGAGGGTTCGGGGTCAGAGGTCATGGAACGTAACCATCTGACATTTGAGGAACGTCGTCTCTGGTTCCGTCACTGGCCGCTGTAGTAAATGTCATGTCCGAGAACATTTTTGTCCACACTTAGACCTTTCTTACTTTCTCTGTCCTGAACTCGGATGCAGGATCGCGGGGTTGATGTCATACGATTTGTTATTGCAGAAGAGCGGCGTATCCGCTCATCCGTCATATCCGGAGGTCATCCGTCTCACGCCGTCACCCACACACTCGTATTAAACTGGCAGAAATAAAGGTCCTGTACAGGTACATTTGTTCCCGAAGGTACCATCAGTGGGAAATGTGTTCTCCTTGAGGTCTGGTTAGCAGCCTGATCCACTTTAAATGCATGTGAGGAACATCTGAAAGGTCCTTGCTTTGAGGATGAGACCTCAGTGATGGATCCAGTGTAATGCAGTGGGCATGACTCCTAGGCTCTAATTGGACAGAAGGTGGTAAGACTGGCTGATTTTACATCCTCCGTGTTGTTGCTTGCTCTAAGTCCCAAATAATGAAGTTAAAACGTGTCAATAAGCTTAAATCTGACGAGCTGACAGCATGGTTTAATACAGACTGTGTGAAATAAAACAAAGGTTTTGTTGCCGTTGTCTCCCGATTACGTCTCTGGCGAAAGATGCAAAAAAGTCCGTAGTGTTACTAGCAAAACTAGCAGCTTAAGAGTTACGCAATTAAAACAGACTCGTTTCTCTTCTTTTAGCTCTTTTTAATTCCTTAATTCTAAAAATGAACAATGTCAAGGCTTGTGGTCGTAGAGATTCGAGGTCATCCGGTCAAAACTTTCGGGAACCCTTACAACAGGAAGCAGAGATTTTTACTCGCTCCGGTTGTTGGACAAGTGAAGTATATCCTGCACCATCTTAGCCAGCGGGTATCTGGGGGAATGGAAAGCGGTGCAAGTGATTTGTCCACTCTTAAAGCCTTGGAGCCTTTTCCATTTCATATCCCAGCATCTCCTACTGACTGATGGAGCACAGCATACTGCATACGTTAAAGTCCCTGAACTTACCACCGGCTCTGATTCTTCCCCCGGACAGCCTCGCTGTTAATGGACCGTTGGAGTTTATTATCCAAAGGTACATTCAGAACCTTGTATAAGGTAATAGAGCGTCCGAGGACACAGATACAAACACACCGCAAATGTAAAAGCTCACTAGGAGAAGTGAAAGAGATCAAATGTGCCCCTTTTCCACCGAGGCAGTTTGAGTGCAGGTTCGGAGCCCAATTTAGAACCGGTTCTTTCTTTTTCGACCGCCAAAGCACCAGCTCTGAACCAGGAAAAGTGGTTCTTAAGTAGCACCAAAACGTTGCTGGTCTAGACTTAAGAACCGCTTGTGTCAGGGGCTGTGGGCGGGGCTGTGGGCGGGGCTACTGTTAGATAATGCACCTTAAGTATACTAATGTTTAATACACTTTTACTTTACCACGATATGATCAGTTATCAGCACACATGATAGTAGGTAGCTACATGCTAAGGCTAACTTTTTTCTGTGTTATCGATAAAATAACGTTATGTACTTTATCGATTACAACCTGTGTTTATACAGATTACACGGAGCCGCACGTACACGTCGGATTCCCTAATGTAGGTTCACAAAGCCATGAGCATTAACAGTAAAGCGACATCCGCCATTGTCGACGTTGTGTTTGTGTTTGTCGCTGCTGCGCTAACGTCGCTGTGTAACGTGACACGTATACAGTGACGTCACACTCGGCTCTGTGACGCTCTCTAACCCGATGGGAAGGCAAACCGGTTCTTAGAAGGTTCACCAGTGGAGCCAACTTTGAACCAGCACCAGCGCTAGCTCTGAACCAGCACCCGGTTCTTTCTGGTGGAAAAGGGGCACTAGAGAAAAAGAGAAGGTGTTACAGCTCATCAGACTTCCGCATCATAACATGAGCCGTAATTCTAGTCCAGATGTTTCCATGTGGTTTTCCTTCCGATCTGAAATGTACAGTAGTAATGAGTAATGGACTACTGCACTAGCTAGGATACACACCCCGTCTTCTTCCCTATGTAGTGAGCGAACTCAACGATTTGTACGTTTTTATTCCGTTTATTTTTGTGGATCATTGGGATGAAATCTGAACTCGAGGAGTAGAGCAACTTCACTGTAGATAAATAAATAAATAAATAAATAAATAAATAAATAAATAAATAATTCTAAAATCTGGATGATAGAATTTTGCTCTCTCGATCCTTCAGAAAAAAATAAAGCAGAGTTACCGAATAGGAAAGAGAGGAACTCTCATCACGAGTCTGTGGTTTTAGTCTCACAAACCGAACCTCCGCCAAAGAATCCGGAGGTTTTTGATCAATAAAGCAGTTTGATCGAACCACAAAAGTTTGTTTTCTTCTTTCTTCAAAAAACGAATCCCTATGAACTAAGTGGACTTTACGTGCCTTAGGTACGACATACAGCTACTGTTACGAAGCACCGACACCGGAGACTCCTTCCTCCTTAATATTACAGATCGCTTCATCTGCTGTCCGAGTCCCTGCGAAGGAGCTGTTACTATAGTAACAAGAGCATGCATTAAAAAAAAAAAAAGGACGAGGGCGTTAATATAACCCTTTGATTCAGTCGGCACCTCCTGACCGATCGGAATCCAGAACTCGACAGCGCTTGGTGGATCTTCATGACCTGACCTTTAAGGATTAAGGACCAGACGTCTGAGGACGTGACTGTCGTTACCTCGTTACCTCGGGAATCAGCGCATATAAGCAAAGTTTGAAGAACTCATCTGATCCTGAAGGTTGAGGTCAGAAAGCTGCAGATGGGAGGAGCTTCTGAGCCCTGTGTCCAGAAATGAGTACCAAAGCTCTCTGAAGCTCTCTTTAGTATCCTTTAGGTCCTGGAATTATCTTACTGGCTCCGCCCACGTGTCTCCTGATTAGCATAGATTTGTTTGCTATTCTGTTTTTTTTGTCTTCTGGTCTTTTAAGAAGCTCGATGGAAATCCCTAGACACTCGCCACCTACAAGGAAGGATTTGTGTCGAGCTTCTTCATCAAAACGCTTCCCTTTAGATAACGAACCTTACGGTGTGCAATGTCAGTTATTTACCTCGACTCCGCCTCCAAACAGTCACGTAGGTCGCCATGGCGCGACTCTCTTGTCGTTAATGATGCGTTTAGTCACATGACTGCAGTAAACACTGCAAAGCAATGACACTTTTACAGCTTTACTAGGAAGAGATTTCACAACCTGGACTAATTAAATGTAAAAGAAGATGAGTGCCTGTGACCTGAGCTCCAGATATAACTAACGCAGAACATCCTCCACAACTCACCTCCGTATTCCTGCTAGAGCTATTACTTAAAAAATACAACAATATTCGTCTTTATTACACGGCCCTTATTACAGGGTAAGAAAGCGGCAGCGTTACGTCAGCCACTCAATAAACAGACGCTTTAGCACCAAGTATAGAATTCAGCAAGCGAATAGATAGATAGATAGATAGATAGATAGATAGATAGATAGATAGATAGATAGATAGATAGATAGATAGATAGATAGATAGATAGATAGATAGAACACTGTAATTGAAACAGATTCACTGTTAAACACTATATTTAACAACTCTCACACAACTCACACACACATCTCACAACTCACACACATCTCACACACATCTCACACACATCTCACACAACTCTCTCACATCTCACACACATCTCTCACACATCTCACACACATCTCTCACACATCTCACACACATCTCTCACACATCTCACACACATCTCACACAACTCACACAACTCTCTCACACAACTCACACACATCTCACACATCTCACACACATCTCACACAACTCTCTCACACAACTCACACACATCTCACACACCTCACACACCTCACACACATCTCACACAACTCTCTCACATCTCACACACATCTCTCACACAACTCACACAACTCTCTCACACAATTCACACACATCTCACACAACTCACACACATCTCACACACATCTCACACATCTCACACAACCCACACAACTCACACACAACTCTCTCACACAACTCTCACATCTCACACATCTCACACAT
>NC_062534.1:1520916-1530916 GCF_022655615.1 Tachysurus fulvidraco
TAAATAAATAAATAAATAAATAAACCCAAATGTGACACAATGAGCTATGTGATCTTTTAAGCTCCTCTCTTTTGTAATAAGATATCTCAGCCACATTAATAGGACCCTGAGAGCCCTGCCTCGTGTGATGTATGTCCAATTTACAATATAGGAAGAAAGAAGCATGTTCTCCTCCCTGCTTCAGTGGAGATGTGTGTCAGAGCTAAGCGTGAGGTCAGCAGGGAGTCTCTCCCATATTCCTTCCCGTCGGACGCTCCGCTCATGAGAAGCGAGTGCTCTCTGCTCCTCCCAGATGTTCATAGGGAGATGTTTTGGCATGACTTCGGACCCGCAGCAACTCATTAATTTCCCCGTCGGAGCTTCGTTTCCGAGCTTCGAAACGGTTCAGTGCTTTTCACCTGCTATGCATATGAGGCAGCAGAACGGTACGCTAGCGCCGAACAGATTGCTGAGGTCTCTCTGTCTTTCGCTCTCTAAGTGCGAGCCAAACGGTAGGAATGATGCCTCTGCTGAGGACTTTCAAGGGATAATGTTCAGACTAGCTTTTTCTTTTTCTTTTCTTTCTTTTTTTTTTTTCATTTTTCACTGCCTTTCCAAACTAAAGTGCTGAAAAGCAATTACCTCTGAAAAGATGTTACTGAAGAAACAAAAGGGGGCTGATGGACGCTTTTCTCCCAGGTTTGAGAGAATAGAAAAAAATATATCATGCTACAGTACAATAAACGAAGAATCTGGATTCTTGTCGAAGTTGGTGTCGAGTAGCGACGCCGTTCCGTGTAAACCGATGAACCAGACAGACCGAGTGGCTTCTGTATTGCGAACATGATTTACAATAGGTTAGTATTCAGACCAGCAGACATTTTAGGTCTAGAGTAAATTAGTGGGTTGAGTTTGCTTCCAGTTGCGTGGTCTGGCCTAACCAAAGCAATCATGCATGCTAGCTACATGCCAAGCTATCCATATGGCCACATCCCTGCTGAATACTGGAACGAATTTGCTTCTGCTCTGATTGTGTCTGTGAATGCATGGCTGTTCGCTAGCAACGGAATGAGTCAAAAACTCTGCCAATCACCGACGTCGTCGATTTGTGACGAGAGACTCGAGCGCGCAGCCAACACGATAAAAATTCTAATAGCCTAGGAGCAAATATCTGACAGAAACAACAAAAGAAAACTGGGATAAGAAATATTTCCCAGCGAGTAAAAATAGAAGTCTGACGACGTCCGTCGTTCCCGTCCGCTAGTCGCTAAATCGTTCCACTTCTCATTTGCATAAATTTAAACTGCACTTGATTGTTTCACATCAGTCATCCAGCAGTCACTCCATCTTCTGTCGCTGTAAATTACCAACCTGTATTAAATATTAAAGCTTGTGGTGTTGCTGCCGGCGTGAACGCAGGGTACCGCTTCGCCCGAGCTGCTGAAATCCACCTACGGTGTTCCATCTTTTAATAACACGCTGTTATTTATGAGAAAAAAATTCTGAATAGAGATTTTTGCCAAAAGACTCTAAAACCGATCTGACATCGATCTCTGTGTACTAGTGTGAGAAACATGGCAGCGTTTACATAAAAAAGTGTGTCCTGGATAATATTTTCCATAATATATCAACATTATTTAACCGCTTTATTAAACATCATTAAGTTTAATGATTTTTTTTGTGCCAAATGACTTCAGTTCACTTGTTTAGCACTTTTAACAATGGACGTACTGAAATCAAGCTGTAAAGGTAGCAGAAAGAGGAACCCAGTCTGATGATGATTGATCCAGTGCCAGTTCTGCTTCTTCACTTGATTAATTGTACATAATTGGGCACATCATTATGGGAATGAACTCATTATCTACAAACACTGTTATTCTGATTATGCAGCTCAGTAAAAACTAGTTCAGCAGTCTGTCTGTCTGTCTGTCTGTCTGTCTGTCTGTCTGTCTGTCTGTCTGTCTGTCTGTCTGTCTGTCTGTCTGTCTGTCTGTCTGTCTGTTTGGCACCTGATCGTGTTTATGTAATGAGAATGAAGTACAAACTGATTTTTTTACACTGGTTCGTTTATGAATTTGGATTATTTCCCGATCTCACACGGATTAGGATTATTTCAGAAAACCACTTAAGCGACATGAGTGATGATTAAAGAATGAAAATGTTCCTCTGTGTGTGAGACAGAGATTCCTCTAACGTTGCTCACGTTACACACGTTACTCGCATTACACACGTTACACACGTTACTCACGTTACTCACGTTACACACGTTACTCGCGTTGCTCACGTTGCTCACGTTACTCATGTTACTCACATTACTTGCGTTACTCACGTTGCTCACGTTACACACTTTGCTCACGTTACACATGTTGCTCATGTTACACACGTTACACACGTTACTCGCGTTGCTCACGTTGCTCACGTTACTCATGTTACTCACATTACTTGCGTTACTCACGTTGCTCACGTTACACACTTTGCTCACGTTACACATGTTGCTCATGTTACACAAGTTGCTCACGTTACACACGTTACTCGCGTTGCTCACATTACTCACGTTACACACGTTACTCGCGTTGCTCACATTACTCACGTTACACACGTTACTCGCGTTGCTCACGTTACTCATGTTACTCACATTACTTGCGTTATTCACGTTGCTCACGTTACACATGTTGCTCGCGTGGCTCACGTCACACACGTTACTCGCGTTACACACGTTGCTCACGTTACACACATTACTCATGCTACACACGTTACTCGCGTTGCTCACGTGGCTCACGTTACACACGTTATTCGCGTGGCTCACCTTACACACGTTACTCACGTTGCTCACGTTACTCACGTTGCTCACGTTACACACGTTACTCACGTTGCTCACGTTACCTGCGTTACTCGCATTGCTCGCGTTACACACGCTACACATGTTACTTGCATTACTCGTGTTGCTCATGTTACACACGTTACTCACGTTACACACGTTACTCACGTTGCTCACGTTACACACGTTACTCACGTTGCTCACGTTACACATGTTACTCACGTTGCTCATGTTACACACATTACACACGTTACTCACGTTGCTCATGTTACACACGTTACACACGTTACTCGCATGGCTCACGTCACACACGTTACTCGCGTTGCTCACGTTACACACGGCTCACGTTACACACGTTACTCGCGTGGCTCACGTTACACACGTTACTCGCGTTGCTCACGTTGCTCACGTTACTCATGTTACACACATTACTCACGTTGCTCACGTTACACACGTTACTCGCATTGCTCACGTTACACACGTTACTCGCGTTGCTCACGTTACACACGTTACTCACGTTGCTCACGTTACACACGTTACTCGCGTTGCTCACGTTACACACGTTACTCGCGTTGCTCACGTTACACACGTTACTCACGTTGCTCACGTTACACACGTTACTCGCATTGCTCACGTTACACACGTTACTCACGTTGCTCACGTTACACACGTTACTCGCATTGCTCACGTTACACACGTTACTCGCGTTGCTCACGTTACACACGTTACTCACGTGGCTCACGTTACACACGTTACTCGCGTTGCTCACCAAGTCATGTAGTGTTTCTGGACCTGTGCCACTGCTCTAGTTTGATAATATTAATAATAAAACTGTAATAAAATAAAACAGTTGTCCCACTTCTAGTAAAATTTTAAGTAGGTCGTTTTGAGAATGAAGAGGATATTTGGGTTATTCCCTTTATTTCACAAAAAGGGAAGACTGTTCCTCGGACTTAATAAGCCTAGAGAAAATAAGTGTAGAGAAAGTGTACAACCAGGAGCCTCCTGGGTAATAATGTCTGGTCGTCATTGTATTCCTCTATACCATAACGGTTTGGGTCTCGTTCTGGACATTTACACATTTCTGAGATCACTCCCAGTGATGTGAGGCTTCACCGTGACACTGAGGAAGGGTGATGATGATGATGATGATGATGTCACAGTTCAGAAGGTTCAGCAAAGACAGACTGAACATCTAATTCTTTATATTCACACCAGTCTTGTGTTGAATTCTAGATTCCGATTGGTCGGAAGATGTTCTGGGTTCTACTTTGTTTGCACTAGGATTTGACTGGCACAAAAAAAGGATTAAAGACAAGCGTAATAACTGAAATGTTAACTTTTTCTCCAGAAGTCTTTGTAACAGAGTCTGAGATAAAACCGTGACTTTGTCGTGACTGTTTATCGCTGCTATAACGTAAGACGTCTCTTTGTGGAAACGTTAAATGTAACTATACGTAGATAAAAAAAAAAATTTACGTGCTCAATAATAATAATAATTTAAAATTATTTAAAATGATGGTGTAAGAGGAATAAAAGTTCCATTTCTCCGTGGTTAATCATTATCTTCCACAAGCACAACGCAGAGCTTTATTTATCCTGTATGTAGCTGCACTCTACACTCTACACCCTGTGTTCTTTCTTCTCCTGTATCCTTCTTCTCTCTTGCCACCATCCATCCAAATCTTTTTTTTTCCTGCACAAAAAATCCATCGCTCGCTTTGTTGCTTGCTGAAAATTGCCTTTTGGTTTACACTGAAGAAGACAGTGCGGTATCAGGTCCATCTAATGGACATCAATAAATAAAGCAGGCGTGAACAGAGCGTGAAGCCAGGAACCGGTGAGGTTCTGTTAATCACACGCAGATCATTTGGGAAGCTTTTTGCTGTCTTGACTTCAAACCACAGTATCGACCTCTTACCGTACACAATTCCGGTAAAGCTGACAACATGAAACCTTAGATACTCTCTCGGAAGCAAAAAAAAAAAAAAAAAAAAACAGGTTCCATTGAGGATCTTTTATTGAGACACAACAGATGGTTTTGCTTTGAGAAAAGATTTCATTTGGACCTATTTGCATCATAAGTTAGAAGAATCGTCCATCCAGTCAAACCTACAGGAGGTCTTGTTTGTGGGCATACAATCAAACTTAAAAATAAAACCAGCTACGTCCAAATCCGTGAAGGTTATTTTTTCACTGTACCTCGGGAAACTCTACAGAAGGTTCTACATAGATGTGAGAGTTTCTACATTCCAAACTAGCCCAAGAACCTGCTTTTGAGATCTTAAGAATCTTTAGGTGTCTAGCAGGAAAAAACAGAAGAAGGTTAAGAGGTTCTTCAGAGGTAAAAGAAAAACTCAAAGTAGAACCACTTTAAAAAGTTTGAGCTTTTATTCCTTTAGAAGGAAACATATTTTTGAAAGGATTGTAGTCTAGAAGAAAACTAGAAACTTTTTTTCTAAGTGTTCCACAACAATAAGTGTAACTAGATTTATGAAGTTCGTCGCAACAGACTTTGATGTTGGCTTTGACGAGGCATGTGTTCGCAAAGGCCGGTGCTTTTTGGAGGCAAGTGGATATAAGGGTCAGTGTTACTTTTGGAGGCAAGTGGACATAAAACTAGTGTAATCTAGTGAAGCGCTAGGGTGGCAAAACATTTGGAGGCAAGTGGAGACGAGCATGTGATGTCATCCGAAAACCTGTGACGCTATTCCGCTCCTTGGGCTGAGTGTTTTGATATGACACATGTCCATGTTGTGCTAATGTTTTTTGTTTTCACGTGACATCATCAGAATACCCGTAAGGAAGTTCCCCTCATTGTTCTGAGTGTTCTGATATGTCACATGTCAATGTTGTAAAAAGTTTTTTGATTTAGTATATTTTGTGGGCGGGAGCAACTAAAGAATATTGTGAATATCTGAATATTTTTATGCTGAATAAAAAAAGCTTAATCTATAAATACAGGCCAAGAAAAAGACACATGGTGGTATAATAATGGATACTAGAAAGTATCTGAAAGCTGTTAAAACTAGGGTTAGGGTTAGTTTGTTCAGATACTCTTTGTTCAGAGTATCACCCTAAAGGAGCTGGCCGAGTTTGGTGTAGATAATTCGAAAGCTTGCCGAGTTATAAACCTCCAAAGTTTATAATGGGAGTCTATGGGAAAAAAGGCCAATTTGAGACCCGGTACCGGAAGTACCGGTACTCGGATCGCTTAGTAAAGTAATAGCAACAAACTTCAGTCTAGGGTCTACGACATATCTGAAATTGGTGCATGTGGCTCGAAAGCCCTAGGAGGAGTTACTCTTGATAAATTTTTGTCTAAGCTTAAATAGGAAAACAGAATGTTTGCTTCTACGAAGCGACATCACTAGAAATGTAAAAAAAAAAAAAAAAACATATTTTCCCTTAACAGTATAACAACAGTAATCTTTTACTGTGAGATTTACGCCATCAACCTCTGCAGCTGTAAAGAGAGAGCTGAAGATTTATCAAACCTCATTCACGTGGCTTTAATTATTTATCAGAGTCGGTAATCCGACACGATCCCGTGTCTTCAGGGACCTCGTGCGATGACGTGTCGTTTACTTTTCCCCTAATTTAGATTAGGAAGACTTGTAACCGTCGCAGCGTAATGTATTTCCCTGGAAGTCTGTGTTTTGTTTTTTTTTCTCGTCGCTTCCTCTTCTGCTGTTTCTCTTCTCCGCTTTATTGTCTTCAAGTTTGATTTTTCATTCACGCAGAGAAAAACAGAGTGCGACGGAGGGAAGCGAACGGCCGAGCGGATGAATAATTCAGCAGGCGATAAACAGGAGAGTGGAAAACAACGTGAGGATAATTAATCGGCTCACTAAATATAGAAGGTTGTGATTTGTTGAAAATTGTTTTGTTTTGTTACTCGTCAAAGGTTCGCATACACACACTTCTGCCGTGTCACACACACTTATATGTAAACTCGGACTACAAAAAGATAAAACTGTCTGATCCCTACGATCGTTTGCTTCATCAGCAGCATCTGGAATTGGGCGTGGTTTAAAGTCGAAAGGCGATCGATTTATTATCGATGAGCCGAGTCATGCGATCTCGGTTATTTGGCTGCGTACGAAGGAATTTGTTCAGAAATCGTTTGCAGGCAAATTTGGGGGGGAAAAAAATTTTATCCCACATTTTTGTGTAGATTCGTAGATTCGTGTGTAATCGTGAACGATCCTGAACCGCTTCAATCGTACGAACGAAATGAACGTAAATGTGAATTTTATGTCCCGTCTTTTTTTTGTGGGCTGCATGTAAATGTGCTCCCGGTGAGTCGGCGTGATTTATTAACATACGCACACGAGCATGAAGGAAATCAGCAAAATATTTGTAAATGTGGCAAGAACTTTTTTTGGTTTAGTTTAGAGATATTTTATGAAGTAAAAGACTTATAAATGAGACGGAAGGTACGTTCCTGCACCACTGTGGAATTAAAATATCTTTCACGCCTGGGTGATCGTTTTTACCGATCGTCGATCCGTTTTATATTCCTTATTTCGTGAATCAGAGGTTTTCTTAAGCGGTATGGAGTTGGATCGCACCGGCTCGTGTCGGCAAACAGAGAGAGAGAGAGAGAGAGAGAGAGAGAGAGAGAGAGAGAGAGAGAGAGAGAACTCAGTTTCCTTCATTGAAATTAATTACATCAGGTGCGATTTCTTAAGACCAGAAACACTCGGCTGTGAGCGAACGCACGGACGCACAGACACGCCGTCGCTGTATTCATCCTGTAATATTGACACATTGATCAAACCTTTACCAAGACAAGGATCAACGATCTGTTCTCCCGCTTTCCTCATCTCCTCTTTACATGTTTTTATTTTAGAGCTAATCGATAGCTAATCCAGCTCTCGGCCAACGGAATACTGCCCAGGTCCCTTGGGAGTAGCCATTGGAGGTCACCTAATAAAAATTCCGCTGTGAGAGCATTGTGTGAGTACATGATGAGGTCATTAACCCTTTGTTCAGACTCTGTGCTCATCTGTTTACCTTTAACTCATCTGGGGTTAATTATCTGTAATTGGCTCATCTTTATGGAGATCCCCCAGGAGCTGACGTGTGAATGAGTTCAGTTTATCTCAGAGAAACATCTCGGACTAAAACTGTTTCTAGTGTATCAGCTGATACACACTCCACTCTGAGAGAGACGTTATACTGCAGCTCATCAATCAACGATGGTTTAAATTCAAGAACATCATCGTGCTGTTCGGATCTCAACAGTTATGTTGTCTAGATGAAGTTGTTCCCTCAAAAACTAGACGAGGTTGTTCCCTCAAAAACTAGATGAGGTTGTTCCCTCCAAAACTAGATGAGGTTGTTCCCTCAAAAACTAGACGAGGTTGTTCCCTCAAAAACTAGATGAGGTTGTTCCCTCCAAAACTAGATGAGGTTGTTCCCTTAAAAACTAGATGAGGTTGTTCCCTCAAAAACTAGATGAGGTTGTTCCCTCAAAAACTAGATGAAGTTGTTCCCTCAAAAACTAGATGAGGTTGTTCCCTCAAAAACAAGATGAGGTTGTTCCCTCAAAAACTAGATGAGGTTGTTCCCTCAAAAACTAGATGAGGTTGTTCCCTCAAAAACTAGATGAGGTTGTTCCCTTAAAAACTAGATGAAGTTGTTCCATCAAAAAACTAGATTAAGTTGTTCCATCAAAAAACTAGATGAGGTTGTTCCCTCAAAAACTAGATGAGGTTGTTCCCTCAAAAACTAGATGAGGTTGTTCCCTCCAAAACTAGATGAGGTTGTTCCCTCAAAAACTAGATGAGGTTGTTCCCTCAAAAAATAGAAGAGGTTGTTCCCTCAAAAACTAGATGAGGTTGTTCCCTCAAAAAATAGAAGAGGTTGTTCCCTCAAAAACAAGATGAGGTTGTTCCCTCAAAAAATAGAAGAGGTTGTTCCCTCAAAAACAAGATGAGGTTGTTCCCTCAAAAACTAGATGAGGTTGTTCCCTCCAAAACTAGATGAGGTTGTTCCCTCAAAAACTAGATGAGGTTGTTCCCTCAAAAAATAGAAGAGGTTGTTCCCTCAAAAACAAGATGAGGTTGTTCCCTCAAAAACAAGATGAGGTTGTTTCCTCAAAAACTAGATGAGGTTGTTCCAGCAAAAACTAGATGAGGTTGTTCCCTCAACAGCCTCACAGTGTATAAGACAAAAAACACAGCAGCTTGTTGTTTTATAGAAAAAAAAACTGATCTCTTTTTTGCAAACCGCTGACACTTGAGTGAATCCTATTGGTCGTTTTGTTCCCGAGTGAATCCTATTGGCTGTCGATGGATCTCTTCCAAGCTGATGTTAATGACATTGATCACAGGTTAAAGGTTAGCGCTGGTGTTAAGTCTGCAGTGTAGAGAGTCGGAGACGAAGAGACTCGAATGCTGGATTTCTGGAATTTTAGTGGATAAAATCAGGAAGAGTGTGAGAAGGTGGCATGGGGTCGGAGATGACGAGGAGACGTGTACCGGTGGGTGAGAGAGAACGTCGAGGATGCTTTATGGAGGTGGAGCAAAGACTGAGATCAGGTTTGATTGTAAAGCTTATTAATTATCTCATATATTAATTCCACAATCAGGATGTTGTTATTTATTAAAAAGTTCTTCACTGAACACTACAAGAGATCCCGAGAGATTTCCTGTAACTCTCCATAGAACTCACGAAGAAATGTCGGACGGTCTTTATTTCTAAGAACATACAGGAGAATCCTCAGCATTAGGAAAAATGTTACTCAAAGGTCCTTTAAAGAGTAAAAAGCTCCTAGATTCCCAACGGGGTTCCACCGAAAACCCTCTGAAATACCGGTACACTTTGTTGTGCAGTTCTAAGTAGAATTTTTAAAACTTTGCTTAAGAAAAGATTCTGGAGAAAGCTGGAGAAAGCTGGAACCATTACTCACCCACCAAACCCTTTAGGAACTCCACTACACCTGTAAGAACAGAGTAAGGACACTCGGTGAAAACACAGAACCTGGAACCATTTAGGGTTCTTGTGTTTGTTTTTTTTATCTCTGCTGTCCATCTTGAAGGTTCTACAAAGAACCCACTACGTGAGTGTTTCCTGTAACTGAACATTCGGCTTTAAGGGTTCTATAAAGAGTAAAGTGTTTTTTTTTCTGAAAGGTTCTTCTGGAACCTTCTCTCAGACCGTCGAGCCTTGGGAGCTCTGTATAGAGTTTAGGTT
>NC_062534.1:1533416-1570916 GCF_022655615.1 Tachysurus fulvidraco
CTTCGAGGTGGCGCCATTAGCCGGTATGAGGCTCATTAAAATAAAGTGATGATTTAATAATTTTCCCTGGTAATTATGCTGATGCGAAAGCAGAGATAGTGTGCTTGGCTTTTAAATAAAGACGTTTTTTACCTGACCTGACAGGTGCCCGGAGCTTTAAGACGACTTCTATAAGTGCTCACAGTACAGATGTTCTGGATATTTCAGACCTTACAGCTGTGTTTAAGCTCATCACGGTCATCTCCAGAGGCAGAGAGTCAGGAAATGTGACAGCTGTGTGAGTTTTTGTATCATTTATCCATCATGTGAATCCTTTACTATAACCCTAAATGCAAATTATTGTAAATCATTTACTAATTAGTGTTCATAAGTCTACATAAGGACAAAAACTTATAGAATATCAACAGTAGCGCTTGTGTGAAGTGACAGATTTTTTCTTGTTAGATTGCGTAACACTTTCCCTAATGACAAAGTCATAAACCTACATAACATCTTCATAAACCCTTCCAGACACCTTAAATAAAGCATCATAAGCAGTTATAACTCAGTCACATGACAATAATTTGCATCGTGATGAAATTAATACGCAACGTAATGACGTAAACTTTGATATAAATAATTGTATTGTAATGTACTGACTGAATCATGCAACGATGTCAACAACTTTATCACCTTAGGAAGGTTTCATAAAGCTATGAATGACCTATATAAGCCCTACATAAGCCCTTATAAGCCTTTAAAAGGAACTGACCTAAACAGCTACATGTATAAACCAGTTATATATGTCACCTATGTGACCTTTTTGTTTAAACATCATAACCAACGACTTTGTACATTTAATACTTTAAGTAACCGGATGGTGTATAAGGCTACATAAGCTGTACATAAGCCTTTCTGCTTACATGAGCACTTGGGCCTTCAGAGTCAGTGCTTGAGAGATAAGGATTTTATTCTGGCATTTGTAGAGAACAGATGAGTCTGTTTACGAGTTACTACCCCTTCCTTTGCGTATCTGCCTCCTCAAGCCTCTGCACCTTTACACACATCAAATCTGCCTCATTTCTCTTTATGTCCCAGACCATAGCTCTGGTATTATGAGTTTCATGACTAACCGAGACCTTTTTAGTCGGCTATTTATTTAACGCTCGGTTAGCAAGAAGCCAAACCCAGCGCTATAAATTTCCACGTGTGTTCACGCGATTGATTTTTATTCTGCTGAACGTCATGACATCAGATTTGGTTGCTGGAATCTGGAAGCTGTGATGCTGATGTGAGCGAGTGACGAGTGTGTTCTGTACTGTGTAATTTGCACATGATTAATCCCACCTCATTAGCCTAAATAATTATTTATTTTTTTATTTGTATTCTGTCCGGTAGCAGCTGGATCTCAGAGCTCTCCGGTCGACTTTTCTTCATTGTGGAGTAAACACGAGATATCCGGGAGTGTAAAAATATTCCAATGGTGCTCAGAAACATCAAACAAAAGCAGGGAACCTTGGTGTGGTGCTAGGTGTTTCTCCGGTTTCACTGAGCGGATTACGGTGCTTGATTGCACAGCAGCTGCGTTCGTTATCTAAAGCCCAACACCGACCGAGCGGAAATGGCAGTGAGGTCCGGGAAGAGCACTAAGCTCCGTTTTATTCTGACCTACAAAGCGTACAATCCAGCCGGGTCAGGAGCTCCATGACGTCCTAAGAGTTCGGTGGATAAGCATGACCTGCGTCTGGAGTTTTAGAAGTGTTTAGATAGTCGATGGCATTTTGTTTTCCCGAACAGCTCGAGAAGGTGAAAAAGGCAAGGAGAAAAGGAACTCATTGTTCTGTTCTTTATTTATCGTGTAGAAGCTAAAATTTCAACTCTTCCAAGGTGGTCATGAAGCAGCCTTGGAGGAAGGTGGATCAGGGAACAGGATCGGTGATGAATATGAGGTTGCATGTTTTATTTTTAATAAATAAATCATTCTGTACTTTTTCATGTGTTCTAAAAAAGAATTTGATGATCATCCAAAGCACTCCACACTAAAACCTCTCACAGATGGCTACAATCAATACACTTGCAAAATACAGGGCCACGCTTGTAACCAGGCAACTATAGTCCCTTAACCACAGTGCTCTGAATAACCAGATTCACAGTTAAAGGTGAATCGAGGTCCAGCGCTCTGAGGCTAAAAAAAAAAAAAAAGAAAGAAAACTTTGCTTTGAACCATCTGTGTGCTTGTTTTCAAGAACAAGGGCATGAGACCAGAGATTTATAACTGGATGAAATATTCACCAAAAGCTCTTGTCTAAAGCTGGTGAAGGTTACAAAACCTGATTGGTTGTGAAACAGTGACGGGATTTGAGCTCACATTTTTCTGCCGTCATTTATATCACACAACCTGGTGCCTTCACCGACTCGGTACCGATCCATAGAGCACAGTGTGAAGGAGCCCTGTGGGTAAACTGGAGAGTTCTGTGCTTGAGGAACGGTGTGTTGGAGGAACTGATGTTGAAAGAACCATGTGCTGGTGTTAGAGGAACAATGTGTTGGAGAAACCTTCTGTTAGAGTAACTGTGTGTTGGAGGAACCTTCTGTTAGAGTAACTGTGTGTTGGAGGAACCTTCTGTTAGAGTAACTGTGTGTTGGAGGAACCTTCTGTTAGAGTAACTGTGTGTTGGAGGAGCCTTCTGTTAGAGTTACTGTGTGTTGGAGGAACCTTCTGTTAGAGTAACTGTGTGTTGGAGGAACCTTCTTTTAGAGTAACTGTGTGTTGGAGGAACCTTCTGTTAGAGTAACTGTGTGTTGGAGGAACCATGTTTTGAAGGAACCATTTGTTTAGGGAACTGTTTGTTGGAGGAAACTTGTGTTAGAGGAGCCATGTGATAGAGGAAATGTGTGTTAGAGGATGGTTGTGTTGGAGTAACCATACGGTGGAGGAACCATTTGTTGAAGGAACCATATGGTGGAGGAACCATGTGTTGGAGGAACCGTGTGCTGGAGGAACAGTGTGTTGGAGAAGTAATTGATCATCTGCCAATAACTGCATACTTAAAGCATCAACCATATAATACTATAATGTACAGCTAATAAAATGCCCCATTAGTATATAAAAGTGTAGATATTAAAGAACCTGCACTGTATTTACGATTAGCAGCCTGACTTTTTGTGACCCATATAATCATGTGACTCACCACAATGTCACAGCTGGAGGTTTGGTGAGGAAAAAAAGCTCTGATTTTAAGCTTTAGTGCTGATTACTGCATATTGCTGCAAGGACTTTCTTGAACCCAGATGACCTCACTCGCACTAGCGTCACTAGCGTGGCAAGACAATCACCAGACCTTCTGAATCGTGAAATTTCTCTGATGTGCATTTTCTCTGCACTTGAGAAAGAATAAAAAGAGAAAGAATAAAAATCGGCGAGCCACACGGCGAGCCATTCACGTGACCCTCCGGACGATAGCCGCGGCTAATCTGTAAAACATTCTACTGTAAAATAAAATGGCTATCTCTTAAATGGCCGGTTTATTGTCTTCTTTTATTTGCTCTTTTAATTCCACGGTAAGAGGCGTGCTCTATTAAATGGGGTGGAATGATAAATATTTATAGACTGAAGCTGTGTGAGTGTATCTGAGACCATAACTAAGATTATTCTGCTTGAAGATTATTGCACATTATTATCATTTATATCTATAGACCAAAGGTTTCTCCGTCCAGGCTGTACGCTGTTCACACAGATACGAATAAACCCTGAAGTACACAGCTAAAAAAAAAATCAATACAAATCTCATCCTTACTGAGCGTTTGCTAATTCTAAACACAATTAGACTTAAAGAATAAAATGCCGTGCCGTGCCGTGCCGTGCCGTGCCGTGTCGTGTTGCTTTGGGAAAATTATCAGTGGATGTGTGGAAAGCTGAAGCCTCGCCACTTGGTAACATCCTGGAGTTCAATTGTTTCCAAAAAAACAACAATTAAAACAATTCATGTGCTTTGAATGACATGTTTTTATCTCCTTAATCTTGTGGAACATTACATCATCATGTTAGTTAAACCTGTTCTCGTTTTCTTTATAGCGGCTATAAACATTCGTTTCATCACCGGCCTCGGTTTTGTTCTTTTTCTCTCCGATCCAGTGTTTGTTTGCTAATCAGTCAAGAGAAAAATATACTAATAACTCAGAAAAATCTAGCTTATGGATTCCTGGGTAGCTAAAGTTCAATAAACATATTTGAAAATTGTGCTTAATCACAAAAACAACCTTTAACTAGCTAGCAAGATTTTTTCAGCAAGTTAATTTACAAAATAGAACTAGCTAGCTAATATAAGCTAATTTACAACATTGAACTAGTTGCAGGAGGGGGGGGGGGGGGCACGGTGGCTTAGTAGTTACACGTTCGCCTCACACCTCCAGGGTCGAGGGTTCGATTCCCACCTCCACCTTGTGTGTGTGGAGTTTGCATGTTCTCCCCGTGCCTCGGGGGTTTCCTCTGGGTACTCCGGTTTCCTCCCCCGGTCCAAAGACATGCATGGTAGGTTGATTGGCATCTCTGGAAAATTGTCCGTAGTGTGTGTGTGTGTGTGTGTGTGTGTGTGTGTGTGTGTGTGTGTGTGTGTGTGTGAGTGAATGATAGTGTGTGTGTGCCCTGTGATGGGTTGGCACTCCGTCCAGGGTGTATCCTGCCTCGATGCCCGATGACGCCTGAGATAGGCACAGGCTCCCCGTGACCCGAGGTAGTTCGGATAAGCGGTAGAACATGAATGAACGAGTGAGTGAACTAGTTGCTAATTGTAGCTAATTTACAGAATTGAACTATTTGCTAATTTAAGTTAATGTTATAAAAAGTAACCTGTTAATTTACTGCACTGAAAGCTATGTAAAAGCTGTACAGAGCAGAAGGTAACAGACATCTAGTTTTTATCGAGAACTTTAAAAGCCGAAATATAAAAATATTATTGTTAATTAAGAAGCATCTAAAACATTTTATCCTGCATTATTGGAGTGTTATTTATTGGAATGATTATTTAGGAAGGTTTTAGCAAGAGGAACAATGACGTCTGTCTTCGGCGGATTCGATATTTAAATTCTTAACTTGAATAAAAGTCCAGTTGAGCATCTGAATGTCAAGGATTTTACTCCTGCAGGTTTACTTGAGTAAGGGAGAAGTGAGTATTCAGTTTAATCTTCTGCATTTTATTTGTAATTATTAGGAATATTTTCTTCTCATTCTCACATTATTAGCTAAATACATTTCGGGTTAAAAGTGTTTAAAAGCGTTTTTACTTTCAAAACAGAGAGGAAACAACATGTTAGCCAAAACAGCTGTTGATTCCAGATGTGTCTAAAACTTTAATATGTAAAATATGCACTTAACTCTTGCGTGAGGTCTCTGCAGATAGCAACAGTTGCTATGTAGCGATTGGAAGGCGGAGCTTGAAGCCAGATTGATGTAAAAAAAAAAAAAAGGATTGTGTTCATCATTTGTGATCTCTCTCTCTCTCTCTCTCTCTCTCTCTCTCTCACTCTCACACACACACACACACACACACACACACACACACACACACACACACACACACACACACACACACAAAGATCTCTCACAGCCAGTAATGTCGCATCACACGTTTTAAGATAAAAAAGCATAAAGGTTACATTTGCAAGTGTAATTTTTTTAAATTTTGTTGGTCGAAAAGCTTACTTTTTTTACAATCTTGTTAGCATGCTATTTGCATCAGCATTGTGTGTGTGTGTGGGTGTGTGGGTGTGTGTGGGTGTGTGTGGGTGTATGTGCGTGTGTTTTATAACAACAACAAGATGTGTTTAGTGAATTCTGGGATTTTTATCTGATTTTTCTTTACTGCTGGATAGATTTAGGGAACTGATTGTGTGTGTGTGTGTGTGTGTGTGTGTGTGTGTGTGTGTGTGTGTGTGTGTGTGTGTGTGTGTGTGTGTGCAGGTAACACTCCTATAGTTACATGTAATGTTCTGGAACGTTACTTAGCTTATGTTATGGTGACTATAAACAGTGACATTGGAGACTCCTTCCATTATCGTTAAATAAGCAGCTCCTCCACAAGTCCTGCATTTTACTTTGGAAAATTTAACCTAGCATCTTGCAGTGTTGTGATTTACCCATGCAGATTTAATGCACCGTGCAAAATTAGCTTTGTAGCTCCAGTACAGAAAGCACAGATGAAGCTTTGGCACGTTGACGTTGAAGTAAATTAGTCGCCGCTGAAGGTTTTATGTTTTCATCCATCTGGATTCTGAAGGAACGAGTTTTATTTTGCAGCATAAAGAAAATTAGACCTAGTGAAAAATCCATTCAGCACTATGTGTGTGTGTGTGTTTGTGGAACCTCAGCGATATGAAGCTCCTTTATCCTCATTCCCCCGACTGCACCTACGGTTTCTGTTAAAATTTCATAATTAAATATAAAATATCTGTCTTCATTTTGTGGGATGTTCAAAGGTACACCAATATTACACTTTTTAGGAAGCTCTCCTCTCATTCCAGTGGGAGCTTTAATAAGAGAGAAGCTCTGGTCTCTGAGGAAGAAAAAAAAAAAGCACCACCATCTATCCTGTCAACCTGTCAACATGTCAATCATTTCACCTGTCTGTTTAAGAAGCTCCGCCTCTTGTACGAGCATTCGGGTGGATTTCTGGATGAAGTGTTGTTGTGAGAAGTTTAGTTTGGGATCGATTTCCAGAGCGATAGACTCGACTGCGTTTGACTTAGAAATGGCTTCATTTTTAATGCAGCTTTATCAAAATTAAAGCCATGAGACTAAAATTATTTTTATCAATTTATTGTTGCCTTACAAGCTCTCACACCTTTTCGTGTCCTTAGTTACACTTATGCCACATGACTCAAGCCGTGATTTCCTGGACACTAATAAACAGTCAAAGAAAGGAAATGTAATTATTTTGTGTTATGTGCAGCAGATCCCCGAATCCAGTTTATTACCCAATCTGTTAGAATAGGAGCCAAATCATTACAACAAACTTTGTGATCCCAGTGATACACACTATAACCCCAGATCTTTTTTCAGAACAGATGATTTTTGCTGGGTGCACGGTGGCTTAGTGGTTAGCACACGTTCGCCTCACACCTCTAGAGTTGGGGGTTCGATTCCCACCTCCGCCTGGTGTGTGGAGTTTGCATGTTCTCCCCGTGCCTCGGGAGTTTCCTCCGGGTACTCCGGTTTCCTCCCCCGGTCCAAAGACATGCATGGTAGGTTGATTGGCACCTCTGGAAAATTGTCCGTTTTGTGTGTGTGTGTGTGTGTGTGTGTGTGTGTGTGTGTGTGTGTGTGTGTGTGTGTGAGTGAATGAGAGTGTGTGTGCCCTGTGATGGGTTGGCACTCCGTCCAGGGTGTATCCTGCCTCGATGCCCGATGATGCCTGAGATAGGCACAGGCTCCCCGTGACACGAGAAGTTCGGATATGCGGTAGTGAATGAGTGAATGAATGAATGATATTTGCTGCTCAACTGATCCTTCATTGACACGTTTCTCTTATTTCCCTTGCGTCTAGCACAGACAGGCATATAGGCAGCGCGTGTGTTTATTTCCATGAGAATGCATGACTCATGTGGGATTTCTACATGGTGAAAGATTGTGAAATACGCGATCCTTGTCTGCAATCCTTCGTTTAGTTTACACACCCAACTACATCCACAAAACAGCACATCGCAATTGGTAACAGTGTGTAGTATAAACAGTACAGAGATTCCGAGATCTGGAAAGTTGTGTAGTTTTTACTTGTTGGAGTGTCCAATAGCCAAATAGTCTTTCTATCAGATGAAAGAATTGGAATCTGATCTAGTCATGCCGATGGATGAGTGAACTTATTCCCATCTTCATGAATTCCAAGCAGACAGAAAGAAAAACTCGTGGCTGTGAATTCATGCAGAAACATGACTCAAACCATGTACACACAGAGTGACCCCACGGGCGAGATCCGAGGCTGTTCGTTTGTGTTTGCGTGTCTGACATGAACTTGGTCCTCTGTGGATATACAAGAGGCTTACATCTTATTGTATGAAGAATCATCTGGAGATGTACCAAAGGGACCTTGATGTAATAGAGATAACAGTTTTCTTTATTTCATTAGCCAGCAGTTTAGCACAAAGTCATGTAGAGGCAAAGCTCTTGATGGTTGGCAGAAAATCCTGATATTATTCTTTATCTGATGTGCAGAATTGCATTTTCTGTGAGCTAAATTTGATTTGTCTTCTCTGTCTCCTTCTGTAGAGCCGTGACAGAATGGTGGACTGCCTGAGTCGAGTCATGTTGCACACAGCTATACCTTGCTGGCAGCCGTTGCTGGGACTGGCCCTGGTGGCCGTCTTCTTAGGCTCTGCCCTTGCCTGCCCTTCCCGGTGTGAGTGCTCTGCCCAGAGTCGCTCCGTCGTCTGCCATCGGAAACGTTACCCGACCATACCAGATGGCATTCCCATTGAAACACGTATCCTAGACCTCAGCAAGAACCGCATCCAGGCCATCAATCCAGATGACTTCTCTGTCTACCCACACATCGAAGAGTTGGACCTAAGTGGCAATATCATTGCATATGTAGAACCAGGTGCTTTCAACTTACTCACTAGTTTACACTCGCTCAGTTTGAAGAGCAACCGCATCAAGCTTCTGTCGCTGGGCGTATTCTCTGGGCTTTCAAACCTCACAACGCTCGACATTAGTGACAATAAGATCGTCATCCTGGTCGATTATATGTTCCAGGATTTGCATAATCTCAAGTCATTAGATGTAGGGGACAACGAGCTGGTGTACATCTCACACCGAGCATTCAATGGCCTGATTTCACTGGAGACTCTAACACTGGAGCGCTGTAACCTGACCATGGTGCCGACGGATGCCCTGTCCCACCTTCACAACCTGGTGAGCTTGCATATGCGCTACCTCAGCATCAGTACCCTCCAACCTTACTCCTTCAAGAAACTATTCCGCTTGCGCCACCTGGAGATCGACAACTGGCCTTCACTGGATGTTTTCCCAGGCAACACATTGCATGGTCTCAACCTCACTACACTTTCTGTCACCAACACCAACCTGTCCACATTTCCCTACCAAGCCCTGCGCCACATGCCTTACCTTATGCACCTGAACCTGTCCCACAGCCACATCCGTACCGTGGAAGGAGGTCTGCTGCAGGACCTGGTGCGTCTCCGTGAATTGAGATTAGCAGCGGCCCAGCTAGTGTCTGTGGAGCCATATGCTTTTCAGGGTCTACGTTGGCTTAGACTTCTTGATGTGTCCCATAATAGACTAGACACTTTGGAGAAGAGTGTGTTCCATGCTCCAGAGTCCCTAGAAGTGTTGCTCATCCACAATAATCCTCTTGTGTGTGACTGTCGGCTCATGTGGCTGCTGCAGAAGCGGCACTCTATCTCATTTGGAGAAGAGCAACCTGAATGCAACACTCCTGAGGGAATCCGTGGGCGCCCGTTCAAGGAGGTCAAGGAAACTCTATTGTCCTACTATGTCACCTGCACCAAGCCCAAAATACGAGAGAACCGGACACAGCTCGTATCGGTAGAGGAAGGGCAGCCTGCCCAGCTACACTGCAGTGCCGAGGGGACTCCTCGCCCCACCATTTCCTGGGTCACACCACGCCGGAGACATCTGACCAACAGGAGTCATGGAAGAGTAATGGTGCACAACAATGGCTCGCTGTATATCAAATCAGTGGAGCTTCAAGATGGTGGCGTGTACGTATGTGTGGCCTCCAACACCGCGGGAAACGACACGCTCATGGTGTCCTTGGCCGTCAAAAGTCTGGGCTCGCTCTATGCTAACAGGACCCAGTACTACATAGATCCTAACAGTACTACTGCCAACAGCACCAATTCCCCCAACACAACCTTTGGTCTGGACCTAAAGACCATCCTGGTTTCTACAGCCATGGGTTGTTTCACATTCCTTGGTGTTGTCCTGTTCTGTTTTCTGCTTCTGTTTGTATGGAGTCGGGGGAAAGGAAAGCACAAAAATAACATTGATGTAGAGTATGTGCCACGCTCCAAGTCCAATGGCGCTTCGCCCGAGGAAGCAGAACAGACCTCTGGACCTCGACGCTTTAACATGAAAATGATTTGAGTGGATTTAATAGGATGCCAGTGGGAATTTATGCACACAGACCCATTAACGGGACTGGCCATGTCAGGACGTACACGTGCCCTCGACACAACACCCTTGCGGATGTTTTCCTGAACTCTAATTGGAGAGAAATGTGTGAAATTGTGTCAGAAATGAACTATTTTCAATTTATATGAATCCCTCTTAGTAAGAGGATGCATTCAAAGACACTTTTAAAAAAATTGTGTACAGAACAGATTTGTAAAATTCAAGTATTACCCTTATTTGTTGGCTCGCAAAATTTGGCCTTCTCACTTCTACAGCGTAACGAACCATAAAACTGATTCCCCTCTCCACTGCACCACATATATGTACGTAATACTTAATTATGTATGTGTATGTTAACATGTAAGTCACCTTCTTTTACTTGCAATATTCACAAGATGCAATCTCAGCCAATTTTGCCATTCCTTTTGCTGTCGGAGAACGTACGACTCTCTCGACTCTCTCCTGAAACTGTTTGCGAACCAAGGACAGAGGGCTTTGGGTGGCGTTAACCCGAAAAATGTGTGTGCTGTTGATCTAACCCCAAATTATACAGTAATGCTATATTTGTTTATAATATCGAAAAATGTTAAAAATATATAGAAGTTATTAATTAAAAAAAAAAAAAAGCCCATTGAATTCAAACTGCATAATAAAGGTGAATAAGTGGATATTTCGAAGTAATTTAAAAACGTACACCGAGTTGTCTTTTTATTATTGTCTATGTTGGTTTATCTAATAAATTTGCACCTCAGTGTAAAGACAGTGTATTACACACACTGAGCTGACCATTTATTAGATATCTAGGAACTAAAAAACTGCCGACTCGGTGTAACGACTTTTTGATCGACTTTTTTTTCTGCATCGTTCGTTTGCGGTTTACATGGACTAGGTTTTCTGTCCTAATTTCGTCTTTCTTTTAAACTTGATGCTAACCTGATGACAAAGTCCATGTCCTCATCCACAATGTAATCATCTGATTTATTTTTTTACTCTTATTTTTTATTATTTCTTTCCCCAATTAACAAAATTTGGGTTTTGTCGTGGTAGTTTCTCATTTTGTTGTTGAATCATTTAGATTGTAAAGAGTTCAAAGAAAAAAAAAGGAAAAATACATGTATGTGGAATAAAGAATATTGATTTGTACTCTGAGGTTTCATTAATCTCATTAACTGATTATTTTATTATTTTATTAATTAATACTGTGCTTTTATAGGCACTAAATAAGTTTTGAAGAATTATATATATATATATATATACATATATATATATATATATATATGTATATATATATATATATATATGTATATATATATATATCATGTAGTAGATAAAAATTAAGTATATTTAATTTTTACTTTTTACTAAATGTTAAAATTATTAAAACACGATAACTAACTAGCTAATCAGATCTTGTTAGAATCAACAAGATGTTCAGCAAACTAGACTAATCTAGACTTATTAAATAGCCTACAGTTAGTCCCTGTAGACAAACAACAACCCGTAAAATTCAGGGGAAAGAAGGTTTAACGTGTCTGCAGTTTGCCCTGACCGTGATCTCAACCTATTGAAAGCTGAAAAAACCCTCCAAAGGAATTGTATTTCAGACGGCACACTTCGGGAAGTGGCCGGTATCGGAAGAAGGATCTCATGAAAAGCTGTTAACCTTCTGACATCAGTGAAATGAGCAGGTTGGATATCGAAGACACCACAAATACAAGATCCAAGAGCATTTGCCAAGTGTTATCGATGCTCCGGTTGCACAAGAATGCATAAAAATGCAGGAGAGCTTCTTCTTCTTAAGATTTGTCAATATCCAAATGGTAAAAAGAAAATGTGAGGGTCTTTAAGGCCAAGCACTGGACCAGACACACACAAGCACACAGCAACACGAGGCAGGTTTTATCCGGAGTGGAGTTGGTGTTTGTGTGGCCCCATGAGATGTTAGGAAGGTAAAGCTTTCTTCAGCTCTCAGAGACAAAAGGAAATGATGAGCTCAGTGGGTCAGCGAGGGCCATTTTTAACTTGCATCCCAAGGGAATTCTGTCACAAACAATGGCCATCTCTCTCTCACACACAAACACACAAACACAGCTCACATGGTATTTGTAATAAAATTGTAATAAAATACATACATATATATATGAAAGTTACACAAGGTACTTAGATTGACATGGTATCAAATTAAAAGATTTAGCTTACAAGCTGAAAAAAGGTTACAATTAAAAAGGTACTTCAGATAAAAAAAGTATGACAAGTGACAAGGTAAAGAACTAAAAATGTACAAGAAGAACCAAATATCAAGGCAAATTATTATACACGTAAAAGTATTACGAACAAAAAGGAACTTCAATTAACAATTAGTATAATTATAGAAATAACAATGTAAAGGCTACATAAAACAACACGGTGCTAAAGTCGGCTATAAAGTTGTAAGTTAATAAAAACAATTAAAGTAAAAATTAATAACACACTTCAACCTTGTGCGAGAAGAACCATAGATGCAGATTAGCAAGACATGATAACACGGTAGTAGAATTAGCAAGATAACTTTGTACTAGAATTAAGTTATGTTAAGTTACTTCTGCTCTAAAAAAAATAAATAAAATAAAGGACATTTTTTGTGCAAAAGATTCTTTTGTAAACACTGGACCAATAGAGTGAGGAATTGTACTTGGATTAGCAAGATGCTGTAAGAGACAATGAAGCCCTTGTAGAAGTAAGAAATGATAAATGAACTAGCCAGTTAGCTTAAATAATTACAAATGTCTTAAAACAACAAAGTACCTACTGTATGTACACCTTTATTCCAGTGAAACCGATGTAAATGATACTATTTATTGTTATGATCTACTATAAGGTAGCATAATACTAGAAGGTAGGGGGGACACGATGGCTTAGTGGTTAGCATGTTCGCCTCACACCTCCAGGGTTGGGGGTTCGATTCCCGCCTCCACCTTGTGTGTGTGGGGTTTGCATGTTCTCCCCGTGCCTCGGGGGTTTCCTCTGGGTACTCCGGTTTCCTCCCGCGGTACAAAGACACGCATGGTAGGTTGATTGGCATCTCTGGAAAATTGACTGTAGTGTGTGTGTGTGTGTGTGAGTGAATGAGAGTGTGTGTGCCCTGTGATGGGTTGGCACTTCGTCCAGGGTGTATCCTGCCTCGATGCCCGATGATCCCCATGACCGAGAAGTTCGGATAAGCGGTAGAAAATGAATGAATGAATACTAGAAGGTATGAAGAATGGCAAACATTCTAGAAACTGCTACGGTGCTGTATGTAACAAGGAATAATCCCCTCCTTCAGGTGCAAACAAATCTATAACACACAAGAAAACCCTGGGGTTTATCTACATCAGTGCGATATCTGTGGAATAAATATTAAATATTATAAGATAAAAACTTTTTTTTACATTAAAAACATGTAAAAGTGAAGCAAGACAGACAAGAAGAAAAGACAAAATAGAGAAAGGAGAATCCTAGACAAAATAGACAGATAGAAAGAGAGAGAGAGAGAGAAAGAGAGAGAGAGAAGAGTGAACAGTGTTTATGCTGTATTGCTTGTGCAGTAAAGGATTCGACATCCTCCAGTTCCTATGGTAACAATCTCGCTTGCATCATAAGTCATTGAAAGTGCGTTCCTGTTTTTGTTTTTTTTTTGGACTGTGTGTACAGCCAGAAGGCTGCTCATTAGCCTGCATCATTCATTAGAGGAACAGCCCATAGGAGTGTGTTAGTCAGAACTAGCGTCTGTGAAACATATCTGAAAAAAAAAAACATCTAGACTCTTATTCATTTATTTGACAAGTAACATCCGGAACCCAGGATCTCAACCCCAGCTGGATTTATATTTGGGATTAGTGTTAAAAAATATAACGCTACGGTTCTAAGACTTAGGATAACAATGCACCATAAAAAACAAAGCTTAAGAAATACTGAGGTAAATACTGAGGTAAATACTGAGGTAAATACTGAGGTACATACTGAGGTAAATATTGAGGTAAATACTGAGGTACATACTGAGGTAAATACTGAGGTACATACTGAGGTAAATACTGAGGTAAATACTGAGGTACATACTGAGGTAAATACTGAGGCAAATACTGAGGTACATACTGAGGTAAATACTGAGGTAAATACTGAGGTACATACTGAGGTAAATACTGAGGTACATACTGAGGTACATACTGAGGTACATACCCCAGATAGCAATTACATTTGGGCCACATGTGGGTATTATCTGGCACATATGGCCTAGATGCGGCTTGGCTATACAGATATGGGCCAAATTGTGGCCATATTTGTTTTGCCATAACTTTAAAATCGGCGGGAAATGCTCTCTTGGTTCACAACTCATTTTGAGGTATATGGCCCAGATAACAATGAACACATGAGAACCATATGTGGTTGAGCTATGGCTTAAACTTATGGCTCTGCTTTGGTTCAGTTTTGGCAAAGGGGATGTGGGCCATATCTGGGCCGACAAACACAAACTAATCTGGGCCACAGCTCAGCTGTTTATCTGGCCCAAATCTGGACCAAAGGAAATTTGCTGACTGGGACTGAGGTAAATACTGAGGTACATACTGAGGTAAATACTGAGGTACATACTGAGGTAAATACTTAGGTAAATACTGAGGTATTTACAGCGTAGTGGACTATAACTAACATGTTAACGGGAGGTAATTTAACGAACACAGCGATAAAAGTGACACTATGGCACGATATTGAAAGTAACACGGTGTTAAAAAGGTTCTAAATCATATACGGTACTAGAAGCTACAGTACCAATGCAGTGCAAGTAAAAATGTAAGAGGTTAAATAGTACTACATTTGGCACTATTTATAACAAAGAAGCATGATACTAGTAATAATATCACAATATAAGTGAATAATATTGTGGTGAAAACAAAAGTAAAATCAACAATGTAAAAAGTTACAAGGTTTGTGGGTTAATCTTTATTACTAGAAGCTAGAAACATGTTAGAAGTAACAGATTGACATAGTGCTCGATTAATGAGGTATCACAATCAACACAGTCCGGCGAAACACAAAGCAGCTCGCTGCTATAATTAACATGGCGGTGGAAGGAACATGATATCAGTGTAATTATTTATATAATTTATAACCAAGTAGAAGTGTTAAATGTTCTGAAAGTGTACTAGGTAACAGGGCAGAATGTCGCTAGAATTAGCAAAACCTAGAATTCCTCCAATCTGTCCTAGAAATCAAAGCGTCATTATGAATTCAGTATACGTCAGTGTCATATAGAAACGAACACATGATAAGATACTGAAAGAAATAAGGTGCCATGGTAAGGTGTTTGAAAATGAACAGATGGTTCTAGAATCTATGGCACTGAAATCGGCAAGGTAGATATGATTTGGGGCAGTGGTGGTGCAACTGATTAAGGCTCTGGGTTGTTGATCGGAGGATCAGGGTTCAAAGCCCAGAACACCCAAGCTGCCACTGCTGGGCCCTTGAGCAAGGCCCTCAACCCTCCCTGCTCCAGGGGTGCTGTATCATAGCTGCCCCTGTACTCTGACCCCAAAGTCCTCAGTTGGGGTATGTGAAGAAAAGAATTCCACTGTTCTGTAATGTATATGTGGTGATAATAAAGGCTTCTATGCATCCAAATCACACACACAGCAGTGAACACACACACACACCGTGAACACACACCCGGAGCAGTGAGCAGCCATTTATGCTGCGGTGCCCAGGGAGCAGTTGGGGGGGTTCGGTGCCTTGCTCAAAGGCACCTCAGTCGTGGTATTGCCGGTCCGAGACTCGAACCCGCAACCTTAACCGTTAGGCTACAAGTAACAAGTAGCAGTGACAAGTGACAGGTAGCAGTTTACTAGAAATGATGTGGTAGTGGAGATAGTAGATGGTTAATGATTGTACTGGATGTACCATAATAACAAGGTAAGAAGTCACTGATACGAAGTCACACCAAGGTAAGAAATAAAATAAACATGGTACCGGGGTTAGCTGAGTGCTAGCGGTTTGGCTCAAGTGACCAGGACGTTGTGAGTTCATCCCTTAGAACCAGACCCCGGACTCTCGGCCGAAAGTTCGGAAAAGATTCTGCGAGTTCGTGAATCTCTTTTGAATAAAAGTCTGAATCTGTCAGATTCATAAATGCAGAACATTCGATTCAGCAAAGTCTTTTTTATACCTTTGAGGTTTCATTTCTTTGTTATGTTCCACCTCGATGAGACTCTGTGTTTTTCTTCATCAAAGTCTATTTTGACTCTGGCTCTAAAATAAATCTCTTCTTCTAAAGTGTAAATAATTTGATGGTAATGTGTTTCCCCCCAACTGTGAGGAGTTTTCACAGCTGAAGTCAATAATCGAAAGGGTTGGTTTTTTTTTCAGTGAAAGTGTTCTTTTTTCATGCCAGTGTTGTAAGCTGGTGAAAATATTACTCTTTTCTATCGGGCCAGATGAAGAGTCATGGTTTTATCGTCTTTTTTTCCTTTTGGTCTTGAATTTGAGAAGAAGCTGTAGCTCAAATGCTCAAAGGAATCAGTTTTTTCTTCTACTTTTATGCATTAATTGCATTTTTATCTAAAGTCCACGCTTTAACCACATGGTTAGTTCCAGTTTCACCGTTCTAATGAACAAGAAAGCTTCTGAAGATCCTGGGATTTGAGCTCACACCCTTAAAGCACTGGCACTAACTCGTAACCACGGTGCAATTTTCTGATGTACTATTAAGATCTTAACTGTTAGGAGGTCATTTGAGAGCCACATTTAGCCTACAGGAGTGATGCAGATTAGCATTAAAGGTGCGGTCTCTGATTTTTGAAAGCCAATGTTGACATTTGAAATCACCAAAACAAACACGCCGCTAACCCAAACGGGTCCCACCCCGTACCGATAGCTCCACCCACACATACATACGTAACCCAGGCGACTAACGGAAAGAAACGCGTCTTTATCATAGCTGAAGGGAAGAACAATACGATTGTAGATAAACAAACAAGCAAAAATGACACACAAGCATAATCATGTAAAGGACAAAGGCATATATTAGTTCTGTGTAACAAAGCAAAACCAACGTTACTCACCTATCGAGAAGGAAAAAAGCGCCTCGGCGTCTTAAGTAAAGTCGGCCACATATTCACAGGTCGGAGTTTCCCGAGTCAGTAACTCCTGAGCTAAACGCTGTTACTACACAAAACGCGGTTGTAGCTGCCTCTCTACATTACTACGATAGAAAATAGGTGTTATTTGTGTAGTAACAGCGTTTAGCTCAGGAGTTATTGACTCGGGAAACTCCAACCTGTGAATATGTGGCCAACTTCCTGCTCCTTCAGTTCTCTCCAGCGCTGGAAAGCTGATCCTATATTAACACGTCCTACTTCTTGTCCTTATCGTAAGTCTTTCTTCTCTTTCTTTCTTTGTTTTTATCCTCCATGTCGATGTTAAAACCGCTTTCTGTTAATGTCACACATGCGCGCCGAACACTCTCTCCGCCCATATCGACAAGCCACGCCCCTTTCTGCTCATCGGCTACACGTTTGTTTTGATTTTTGTTTTGTTTTTGGCCAGACTCTGTTTTCTGAAGCATTTCTCAAAATTGTGATTTTTTTATTTTTTTTATTTTAAAACAAATCAGAACGGTGGAAAATTTGGACCCTGTACGAGCTACAGCTTGAATATGTGCCACATCAAAAGTAGTACAGTCAAAGACCTGGCACTAAAGATTTAACAATGTCATTCTATGTTGTGTAAGGGGAATTGATGGAAACGCTCAACAAGACACCTTCAACAAGCCTTGGTTTTAGCTAGATATTATCAGCTTTGTGATGTTCTGATCTCATGGATACACCTTTAGTGACTGGATCAACGATTCATAACACAATGCTGATGGATCACAACATTAACATTGGTCTGCTTTAACACATCGTGCATGGACTCTTCAGTCCTTCTGCCTTCAAGGACATTGTCTTTTTATAGATTTTTATTCTTATCAACTGATCAGGCAATTCATTTAGATGTGGAGATTTGATCCGGTTTGATTGCTGAGCTGTCAAGTCATCCAAGTCAGGTTTCAGTCGAAGAGTTGGAAGTTCTTTGCAGTGTGAAACATGCCAGAGCTGCTTGGCTTTGCTTCTCTTTTCTTCAGGCACATGCTAGATTCAATCAGATCACTAACAAAATTTGAAAAGTTCACTCTGTCACGCCGGGCAGTCCGAGCGTGGCCTCGTCCTTGTTGCTTAGGGCTTATTGGAGGTTTCTGCTTCTGCACTTAAATTCCTCCATGTTCCTTCCATCTGTCTTTATTTGGTGGTGGCAGGGGGCGTAAGCGCTCCACTGAGAGCTCAAACCAAGCTACACAAATTGCATCGCAACTCGTTATGCGCACACACTCCTGTCAGCCGCCGCTCTCCACGACGTCTCCGACAGCTCCACAAACGAGTCAATTCGAGTGTGAAGTGCAGCCCCTATTTAAATGAAAGAGAAAGCAGCCATGTGTTCTGACCTCACACTGCGTATGTTTTACGTCTTCTTTAATGCGGTTTGCTTTTCTTTTTTTTTTGCGGAGACATAAATCTTCCTCTCATCACAACATTTGTATTTGGTATTTAATTAAAAAAAGATTAAAAAAGATTTTGCTGACATCCATCTGTAGATCATCTACAGAAGACGGCCAGAGCGATTAAAAATAAACCGATCGATACTGAAAGTCAATATATTCTAAATAAAAATAATAATAAATTAGGATCAGCATCATTAATTTTTAGAACTGCATATGGGGAAAATAATGGGATTAAAAAAATCTATAAATATCAATACAAATAGAATAATAACTGTTTTTTATTTATTTAATTGTTAAATGGCACAGAAATGATGGTTTGGAAATTAATAATAATAATAATAATAATAATAATAATAATAATAATAATAATAATAATAATAATAATAGGGGGGCATGGTGGCTTAGTGGTTAGCACGTTCGCCTCACACCTCCAGGGTCGGGGGTTCGATTCCCACCTCCGCCTTGTGTGTGTGGAGTTTGCATGTTCTCCCCGTGCCTCGGGGGTTTCCTCCGGGTACTTCGGTTTCCTCTCCCGGTCCAAAGACATGCATGGTAGGTTGATTGGCATCTCTGGAAAATTGTCCGTAGTGTGTGTGTGTGTGTGTGTGTGTGTGAGTGAATGAGAGTGTGTGTGTGTGCCCTGTGATGGGTTGGCACTCCATCCAGAGTGTATCCTGCCTCGATGCCCGATGACGCCTGACGCCCGGCACAGGCTCCCCGTGACCCGAGAAGTTCAGATAAGCGGTAGAAGATGAATGAATAATAATAATAATAATAATAATAATAATAATAATAATAAATACAGATGATCAAATTATATAAACTGATTCTAAAAACTGATTATAAGTTATTCATTTTATTTATGAAATTATTCTCCTTTTCATCTGACTTATGATTTAAGTTGTAGTATATTTGAAGTTTTGAAGAAAAAAAAAACTAAATTGAGCGAAAAAAAAACCTAGAACGATAAATTATATTGTGAAATAAATATTACAAATACTAACAATATGCTGAAAACACTATGCCAGTTAAAACTGGGTTAAAACTGAATATAGAAAAATCCAAAACTAATAAAATAGAAATGTAAAGAATAATAATAAAACTGGCATGAGTCTGGACACTGATGGAGTTCTGATCTTTTGCACCGAGAGATGTTCAACTCTCGCAATGTGTTTGATCTCTGGTCAATTCCTCACTGTTTTAGTGCAAAACACACACACACACACACACACACACACACACACACACACACACACACACACACACACACACACACACACACACACAAACCCAATGCTGACCAGCATAGAGTTCATCTGCCATGCTGCATTTATTGGAAATGAGACAGCGAGAGGTTCTGGGCTTTAATCCAGTACAGAGAACATCAATAATGCAGCTCACTCAGACTCGAGCTTCTCACAATGCATTCTGACATAAAGCAGCTTTAAATAAAATTAAATTAAATAAAAATGCAAATCATATGCATAATAAGAGTAATGCTCAGAAATATTGGCACCTGTCAGGTACACAAAAGTGACCCATTAGACATACTGTACATTAAATGATGTTTTGATTCTACAGTATTCACAGCCATACTTCCAGTTACCTCTGGGTTCTCCGGTTACCTCTGGGTTCTCCGGTTACCTCTGGGTTCTCCGGTTATCTCTGGGTTCTCCGATTATCTCTGGGTTCTCCGGTTTCCTCTTGGTTCTCTTGTTTTCTCCAGGTTCTTCAGAATCCACTGGGTTATCTGGTTTCTTCTAGGTTCTCAGGTTTCCTGCAACCCACCACAGACTCAAGATTTATGAACCTTATGTTCACAAAGAATAACTCTCTCTTGTGATTTCTTGCTTGTGCAGGTTCTATGGATTTCCAGCTAAACACATGCTAATCTTCAAGCTAGATTCTTTCTCAGATTCCACACACCGATGGTCCGAGATTTGCTGCTACCTCCTTCCTAATATTAATGTATGGATTTAATTTCAACGACGAAAACAGCTTTAAAACGTTTTTGTTCCATTTGTTGAAGGAAGCTACTGTAATTGCAGCTATGTGCTAAAGATGTGAGAAGTCATAAGGTCACACCTGATTTGCATAGAATCTCTGACCGGTGACTTAAGTACCTTAAATTGTACAGAATCACCGACAGGTTCAAGACATTATGTCATGTACTGTATATCTTAAAAATTCTGGTTTTCTTCACCATTACTAAAACGATAATAAACCCCCGCAGTGGAAGGCCATGCTGAACAGACAGGATGCTCGAGGCTCAGACTGACTGACTCACAGATGGAATCGAAACTCGGAATCGAGTCTCTGAACTCGGTTTGTACTGGTGGAAGCTCATAAGAAATGTTTTATGACTCTGTGTCCTTTTTAACTTGTTCCTCGGCTCAACGTCTCCATATTCACTCTGAGCCAAGATGAAGAAGCAGAGCGGGACATGTGTTAGTAATTAATTAACACCTGAACTAGATTAGACTGACATCCTGTAAAAGGAGCACAAGAGCAGAGGCAGCCTAAATAAACCCCATAGTGTGCCAAAACTCTGTCTGTCTGTCTGTCTATCTGTCTATCTATCTATCTATTTCCTGTGGTATCATTGTGTTAAATTAAGTGAAGTTACTGAAGTTCATCACCTGTATTTGTTTTAAATCCTCTGATTAATTTTGACACTGTTTTGTACAAAGGTGTTTTTTTACTGCAGGTCACATGTGCCTCTTTTCCACCGGAAAGCACCGGGTGCTGGTTCAGAGCTAACGCTGGTGCTGGTTCAAAGTCGGTTCCACTGGCGAACCTTCTAAGAACCGGTTTGCCTTTCCACCGGCTAGAGAGCATCACAGCGGCGAGTGTGACGTCACTGTATACGTGTCACGTTACACAGCAACGTTAGCGCAGCAGCGACAAACACAAACACGACAACAATGGCGGATGTTGCTTTACTGTTAATGCTCATGGCTTTGTGAACCTACATCGGCATCCAAAACGCGGCGAATAAAACGTGTACGTGCGGCTCCGTGTAATCTGTATAAACGGAGGTTGTGATCGATAAAGTACATAATGTTATTTTATCGTTAACACAGAAAAAAATTTAGCCTTAGCATGTAGCTACCTACTATCATGTGTGCTGATAATCTATCATATCGCGGTAAAGTAAAAGTGTATTAAACATTAGTATACTTAAGGTACATTATCAAACGCGCTAACAGTAGCCCCGCCCACAGCCCCTAACGCAAGCGGTTCTTAAGTCTAGACCAGCAACGTTTTGGTGCTACTTAAGAACCACTTTTCCTGGTTCGGAGCCGGTGCTTTGGCGGTCGAAACAGAAAGAACTGGTTCTAAATTAGGCTCCGAACCTGCACTCAAACTGCCTCGTTGGCAAAGGGGCAATGATGAGATTCACCGAAGTTCCACCCATTCAGTGTGATGTTTCATCTTCCACTTTTTTTTTTGTTTTTACTTCCTCTCACCTTCTCTCTGGTCACAGTTATCGTCACTAACACTTTTAAGACTCTTCTTGAAACATTAATTATGTAATTATGAAACCAGGTCGCTAGCTCGGCGATTTGTCTGTCACTTAACGTTAAGCAGCTTGCTAAATTGCTGAAACATCTCTCTTCCGATATTCTGCCTTTTTTTTTTCATCTGAAAGGAGGGTCGAAACTTTCGAGCTTTTCTTTTTAGCAAAGCACTGAATATGTCACGAAATCATGAATGAATACTAGACTGCTCATAAATGGCAGCAATCTGATATGAAAAAGAGCCTCGGTATATCAGTGGGAGGAAATGGAGCAGCGTGTGTTTTTTTTCTTTGTATATATTTCATCGATATATAAAATGTCTGATTTCTATGATATATCGTTTCTATAGTAACAGCTTGTCTCATATCTCCATGCTAACGGATTCACGTATTCTTGTAGATGTGCTGAGTTCTATGAGGATCTCTTTCATTTCTAGATCAAGTTTTCTTCTTCTCCAGCTTTTCAGCAGATTCTGTGTGTGATTGAACCCTGAAATGTTCTTCCTAAATTTCCTCTATTTATTTTTCTTGATGTTTTTATCATCCTTTCTTCATCCTAAAGTATTATCTCCAGGCGCACACCTGATGAAAAGTGTCTTGCACAGAGACTTTTCTTGGACAAATCTTGTGACTCGAGACCAAAGCTCTAAGCCAGAGTGCTCCGATATCTCGTGACGAGATGCTAAACGTCAACTAATCACAGCATCTGCTGATTCTTATCCACATCTGCATCTTTCTCCAATGCTAATTGGATTGATTACTGACAGGCAAATCGCAGAGGCGCAGCTTGACTAATGACTTCCTGTCTCTGCTTTTCCATCTCCATCTCAGTCGATCTGCAGGGAGACTTTGTTCTATGGGCCTGTGGCTCTCTCTCCTCCGTGTTATTGCACAGCGCACAATGCAATCTAATCTGCAGCTGCGGGCGCATGCTAACCTGCCTGCTAAATAATAAACAACGCTGGACCGTTCCACCCATAATCCAGGTATTGCTTTCTGCATTTATTGCTCTACGTGTTCATTATCTGCCTGAACCTCAGGCTGTGAATTATTATTGTTTTCGGCTTGACTTTGAGTTTTTAGTTTTTTTTTCTTTCCCGCCTTCTATCATATATATGCTCTATATCTATATATCTATACTTATATATATATGCATATATCTCTATCTTCAGTGCTCTTCTTCATATCTGTATAGTGTGTCTTGTCTGTCTCTCTCTCTATATATACATGTCTCTCTCTCTCTCTCTGCCTGTCTCTGTCTCTCTCTCTCTGTCTGTCTCTGTCTCTCTCTCCCCCTCTCTTTCTCTCTCTCTCTCTCTCTCTCTCTCCTACCCCTCTCTCTCTTTCTGTCTCTGTCTCTCTCTCTTTCTCTCTCTCTCTCGCTGTCTCTCTCTCTCTCTCTCATTCTCTCTGTCTGTCTGTCTCTGTGTCTCTCTCTTTCTCTCTCCCCCCTCTATCTCTCTCTCTCTCTCTCTCTCTCTCTGTCTCTCTCTCTCTCTTTCTCTCTCTCTCTCTCTCTCTCTCTCTCTCTCTCTCTCTCTCTCTCTCTCTCTCTGTCTATCTGTCTCTCTCTCTCCTTCTCTCTCCCTCTGTCTCTTTTTCTCTCTCTGTCTGTCTCTCTCTGTCTCTCTCTGTCTCTGTCTCTCTCTCTCTCTCTCTCTCTCTCTCTCTCTCTCTCTCTCTCTCTCTCTCCACACGCTCTGATGTTTAATCTAAACTTAATTCTTGTTCAGGAAATATTTTACTCCGTGTACACAAAATATTCTGCGTGTGATATTACAGATTTATATAATTTGATACATAAACATCGAGGTAAGATGAGGTAAGGCTTTTGGAGTCATTTATTAAACTCCTACTTCATATTCGTTTTGAAGGTTGCTTCTATATAAATACGATTGTGGAGATTTTTGTTTCATGAAGAAAAAAAAAAACTTTCCAAAGTGAGGAAATTTTTCATTTCTGTTTCGTAGTGTTCATGTAGACAGGAATGGTTTGGAAACCGTGTGTGTTATGAATTTATTACTTCTTCTGCTAATCAGGTTGCTACTACTGTAGGTTTATGACATGCTATCGCCACCTGCTGGGTAGAGTTCTCACATGAGTGTTTTCACAAAGTCATTTTGAAAACTAAAGAGTAAAAACTACATTTTCGAAAATATTCGTATACACGTGGTCAGAGCCTGAGACCTCATTTGTGTCATTTGCAGCATCCAATGTTGGGCAAAACACCCAAAATTAGCGTTACCTACTGGATCGAACGCTCACCTGAGCATATTCACATCGTTATTACGTCATTGAGCTAAGTTTTAAAGCTAAAATCATAAAAATGGTCACACGTGTGAAAAGAGCACAAGCTAATTAAATAATAAATCAGAAATAAAACCATCATTTAAATTATTTTCATTTTACCTCACAAGCAAAAGCAGCACTTCCTTTTGGATTACAGCTCACACAAATCCCAGGTGAGGAGAAATAATAGCAGAATAGCAGCAATGAGAAAGATATTAAGCCCATTTTTACACCCAGTGGAGTCTTTCTGCCGCAGTATGCACATCGTATTTCGGCTATTACGCGCCTGGGTTTCAATCAAGCCGTGACTCTCTGTCAGGATTGAATAAAGCTTTTCAGACATGTTCCATTGGATGCAATCAAACTCCTGCTCCTAATAACGAGCCGGTTGGAGGATTGGACCTGGCTCTGTGGAGACTGGGAGAAGAAAGTTGAGGTAAAGTGCTCAGCTATTTCTCAAGCCTTGATGGATGAACAGTGGATGTGAGGAAACTTTTGTGGAGATGTACCTATGAGTTGAATTTTCTATTCTGATTGGTCAGGGGGTCTTTGGCTTGTCCCTCATACCTCCACATTTTTGCTTTAGGTCAATGGAAGGGATGTGGAGAAAGTTTCTGACAGGAATCTGATGTATTCCAAGATTTAAGAACATTTAATTAAGTCTGTGTGTGTGTGTGTGTGTGTGTGTGTGTGTGTGTGTGTGTGTGTGTGTGTGTGTGTGTGTGTGTTTGTGTGTGTGCACTGACGGTCTACACAACACTATATAGTAACTGGCTGTGAAACTTCACATTGTCCGTCTCTTTGAGCTGTTAATGGCCCAATTATCGTAGCTCCAGAGCAGATCAATGAAGGTCCAGCGTCTCCGTCTGCAGACACAGCACGCTTTTTGAAACGCTTTTGAAAGTGTGCGGGATCCCTGCTAGTTTTTCCAAGTGGCATGTAGAACTTGTTCACGCCTGCTCTGTTTGTCCATACTCAGGAAGATAGAGCTCGTTTATTAGCTTGAACATCAATCGGCTTGGGTGCGCTCCATTAGCAGAGCAGTAGGGGTGCTGGGGGAAAGTAGAACTTTTCTAATTCGTGTTAAAAACAACCTGTTGAACAAAAGGAAGCAAATAAAACACAACAACTCTCCATCAACTTTTCATCAAAGCTGTAAATATCCACACCACCTCTGTTCCGAAGCTAATCACCTACTGGGACATTTCCTTATTTATGATATTTGGGAAATAAATTAGGTATGATGCTGTAAAGCTAAAAATAATTCCGATTGTCACGCCGAACGAGGCCTGAGACGATCATTTGCCTCTTTTCCACCGTAAAGCTAGCGCTGGTGCTGGTTCAAAGTTGGTTCCACTGGCAAACCTTCTAAGAACCGGTTTTCCCTTCCACCGGCTAGAGAGCCGTCACAGCGCCGAGTGTGACGTCCCAGCGACGTTAGCGCAGCAGTGACAAACACAAACACAACAACAATGGCGGATGTTGCTTTACTGTTAATGCTCATGGCTTTGCGAACCTACATCGGCATCCAAACGCGGCGAATAAAACGTGTACGTGCGGCTCCGTGTAATCTGTATAAACGGAGGTTGTAATCGATAAAGTACATAACGTTATTTTATCGTTAACACAGAAAAAAATTTAGCCTTAGCATGTAGCTACCTACTATCATGTGTGCTGATAATGTATCATAACGCGGTAAAGTAAAAATATATTAAACATCAGTATACTTAAGGTACATTATCAAATGCGCTAACAGTAGCCCCGCCCCCAGCTCCTGACTTCAGTTCCTTCAGTTCCGGCTAGATACTGGAAAAAATATAAAGCGACAGAGATCACCAGTGTGTATATAGTGTATATAGACAGTACGGTTAGCTTGCTTTGTTTATATAATCTGAGGATTAAACTAGCAAGAAGCGTGACATGAAACGTAAATCAAACGTAATAATTTTAAAGAAAAAGAGTGTGTAGAAAAAATCATATACTGTAGTAACAATACTAACGATCGCCCACGAGAAATGAACTACTGCTAGTCTTCGATCTCATTCTGTATGAATATCGCACATGGAACACTCTAACGTGGCTTATTGTAGCTCACGAATAAAGAATTATTTTATGATGAAAGCAACAATCATCCCCAAAAAATACCCTACAAACCCCGAAGAAAAAATATCTACTAAAATGTCTTATACTGTAGGAGTCTGTTGCTGTTATTCACTGAGATACAGATACTGAAATCCTTCAACAACAGAAAACTACAGAAGTGTTGCCACTAACCATCTATCCTAACAGCGCTGTAAATAAAATTTCCCAGCAGTATGTCTTTCTTATGTTCATTGTTCTCTGGCTAATCTCGCTGTCACGACTGAGTCACTGCCTCAAACCGAGACAGAAATAATGTGTCTCTGGAGAGAGATATATAATAAAGTCTGCGCTATGGAGATGGAGCCGTCCAGCTAGTGATGAAATGTGTCCAAACCGAGCAGGATTAAAGCAAAATATCGTGGACTCCGTTCCCTCGCTCCACAGAGAGAAAGAGAGAGAGAGCGACTCAGGAGAACTAATCCAAATTGAGTTGCACCTGTAGAGATGTTATCACACTCAGCTGATTGGAGTTGTGATCACATGCCAGCTCTATTTGGAAAGGAGAGTAATACCGGCCTGTTTCAGAGAACACAAAGTCGAGGAGTTCGAGGTTTAGATCTGGAAATCGGGTCACGGACATTTCTTAGATAAGGAGAAGATTAGAATCTTCGAAAGTCCAAACAAAAGCTACGAGAAAACAAAGCGTCTAAAGTCGCTTCTAAACCCGAACACGTCTTAACACATGACAAACGAATCTGCTGCCTACCGTGATGCTTTTATTTTATTAGCTAAACAACATCCATGGATTAGCAACAGCATTTCGAATTTTTGTCACAACCATTTATTATCGGAGCTGTAAGCGATCCCGGACAGGCCACGCCCAGACGCGGCTACGAAGAATGGTGACAGTCGCTAAGCTTCTAGAAGAGCGTACGATCCCAATTTGTCACTTTCTAGTTGAAGAGATTGAGCGTTATGCTAGCTTAAAGACTTCCAGCTCAGCATTGGTTAGCAAAGCTAAGCGGTTAAGGTGATGGTCTGCGGACGAAGAGGGTTGTGAGGTCGAGACCCCGAACCTGTCGTGTTGCATCGGATCAAAGCAGAACCGAACTGAGCTGAGCAGTTGTAGTGATGTTTGTCGGCAGATGAGAATCGGGACCTGGAACTCATAATTAAAAGCATAATAACGCTAACAATGGATCATTCGTGAGTCATCGGGTTCAACAGCTTCACGTTGCTCTCTGAATTCTCTGCTGGATTTTTCCACCAACCTTTTGTTTTTGCTTTTCCAGCCATCGAGTTAATTGCTATTACGAGTCGCTCGCTTTCTTCCAAATAAACGCTGATTGCTGATTCTTTTGCTGCTGCTGCTGTTTCTCTCGCTCTTGTATTAGTGTTGTTGAGTCTCTTTGAAGGCTGAACATGAAGCATTCGGAGTTTCGTGATAAATGACGATGATTGTTCTGCAGATTTTATGGCTGTAAGCGTCTGTTCGACTCGGCCTTCCGCAGCTGCTTTGATGTGCCAGCGTTAGAGGTTGTGAAGGAAACGTCCTTGTTTAATGGATTAAGGGAAAAAAGCTACCTTCACATTTTTGTTAGAAACGACATCTGCTTCTCTTTTGTAATAAAAGACAGGAGCTCATGGATAAGCAGATAGCCAAATTTAGCAGAAGGGAACTCAGGCACAGAGTCAGAGTCATGGAGCACCATGACGCTGATGAGTTCTGCATCCCGATTGGACGGAAGGTGTCGAATACTATTCTGTACCCGACTGAAGCACAGCTGCCAATTTATATTCATGAGCTCGTTATCGTTTCCATAGCAACGGCTCAGGAAAAAATGAAATATTCACTAATGGCAATACTAATAGACATGTTTATTAAAGTAATTTATAATCGTTGATATGGCGATGTGATTTATTTAGCGTGTATAGAAGGAGTCTCCAGGGTTTTAATTTTTTAATTAAATAAACACCGTCAGCATCTGCATGGAGAGAGAGGAGTAAACATTCATGACATTCTGTTACAGGCAAATCATCAACAACGTGCACGTACGTGAGTCGTCAGTACCTCGGGTCCTCGTGAGGATAAATTCTGCAGATATTCTATAGTCAACGTGGCCATGTTTTTGACCTTCACCTTTATTTCAACCTTCCTTTCTATTCCATGTCCTTTCTAATCTGACTCCTAAAGAGGGGATGCAGATGGATCGGTGAACGAAGTCACAAAAACCTGACCGCATCTCAGTGGGATGTTGATTCTATTTGCTTTGAATTCCAGGTAGTGCGGGACACTAAAAGTGAAGTGAATCTGGATTAGCGCTTCATACTCAAAGTCAAAACTGAAGTGTGGCGCGAGCCGACCGAGCGCTTGATTAGGAGAACTGACAGACCCGGGGGAGGCCGTCCTCTCCCGCTGAACCCTCTGATGTCTCATCAACGATTAATCTTCAAAACGTTTAAGAGCCGGCCCGGTTTTCATCGAGCAAGCGCTGCTGACTTTTAGCTGGTGTCACACACCTCACAGGGTCTAAGTAGAACCGCTCGGCGATTTTGATGTAGCCTCCAACGTGACGGGAAACAACGTGGACAGAGTTCTGTTAAACACGGAGTTCTCACTCAGAATTCAAACTGTGACATTGTTGATGAATGACTGACAATCAGAACACACACATACTGTAGCACACACACACACACACACATACATACACACATACATACACACAAACACACACACATATATATACACATACATACACACAAACACACACATACATACAGTACACACATTCAAACACACACATACATACACATACTGTATATATACACACATACATACACACAAACACACATTCAAACACACACACACACACACACACACACACACACACATATATATATACACACACACATACATACACACACACACTTATATATATACACATATATATATATATATATATATATATATATATATATATATATATATATATATATATATATATATATATACACAAACACACACACATACATACACACAAACACACACACATACACATACACACATACGTACACACAAAAATACACACAAACACACACGCATACACACACACAAACACACATACACACACCCTTTATATATATATATATATATATACATTCAAACATAATTACACGCAAACACACACATACATAATACAGCTGCATAGTTCCATAGCCCAGTGTTAAAAGCGTTAAACAAATAAAACTGAACCGAACTGAATTCCTAAACACAGAATCCTAGTTTTTTAATCAAATCCACATTTTTTATTCTCAGATTTAAAACCAGCTCAAATTTTAAAAAAATCATGAGGTTGTGAGTTTAAACATTTCCTGCCTTAATGACCTTTTTAACAACTCCTCCGAGCCTCAGCAGGTGGTTCTGGTGCCGAGGTCGAACCTGATGCACGTGTGAGGTTCCTGCCCTCGTCCCTTGTCGTATCCTCTGTGATTTATGTTTTGTTTACGGCCCCTAGGAGAGAGACAGGGCGCAGAAACGCACGCAGAACGTCCAGCAGATAAAAACATCCAGACTCACAAATCATCCCTTTAAATCAGCCGACGCTCTATGCGCTTTGCATACATTTCCCCAGTAAATGCCGAGGGTTCCCTGAGAGGGGATGTGTTCCAAATTGACCTATGCTAATCAGCGTGTGATGGATCCGGGACGCCAGAACAGCCATCACGCTCACGGCTGAATGCGACTGAAGACGGAGAACGTTAATGTATAATTATGTGTCATTCAGAGAGGAAGACGTGTGAAGAGCTGGTTCTGCACGCGTTCGCGACTCAACCCCAAGAGGTCGGCTAAAGACGGCAAGACTGAAAAAGGGCTTCGGTTTATCAAAAGGGGTCAAAATAACGGCCTCTGAAATGTTTTATTCTTCTTTTCAACTCAACAAACAATTTCTACAAATAAATGCACACATCACACACACACACACTTATTTATTTATTTATTTTTATTTATTTTTTTGTTATACACTACAGGGGGGGCACAGTGACTTAGTAGTTAGAACGTTCGCCTCACACCTCCAGTGTAGAGTTTGCATGTTCTCCCCGTGCCTCGGGGGTTTCCTCCGGGTACTCCGGTTTCCTCCCCCGGTCCAAAGACATGCATGGTAGGTTGATTGGCATCTCTGGAAAATTGTCCGTAGTGTGTGTGTGTGTGTGTGTGAATGAGAGTGTGTGTGTGCCCTGTGATGGGTTGGCACTCCGTCCAGGGTGTATCCTGCCTCGATGCCCGATGACGCCTGAGATAGGCACAGGCTTCCCGTGACCCGAGTAGTTCGGATAAGCGGTAGACAATGAATGAACGAATGAATGAATGAATGAATGAACGAATGAATGAATGAATGAATGAATGAATGAATGAATGAATATACACTCCAGGAAGTTGTAGTGTATAATCTGAGCTTTACTTCCGACCCCCGGAGACTCCTTCTGTAAAAATGTGAAATAGAAGAAAAAATATCCAAAGTGATAAAAAAAAAATCACTGTTACCATTGAAACCGTTTCATAATGAGACATGTTCTATAATGAACGTGGAGCTTGTGTGCATTTTTAATTGCTATTTATATTTATTTGAGTCTTTTTTTTCCTTCTTTTCCGCCTTCCGTGTTCAGCGACGTCGTAGCCGAGCATCCGATACTGTACTGCCGAGCTCGTGCTAAAGCAGCAGATAGACCTTTTTAAATAAATAAATTAATAAATAAAATGCTGACCCATTGTTCGGTTGAATCTCAATCTCAGCTCTTACGTAGCTGAATTCGAGGCGAGTTCTGAGGCGAACGAGCAGTAAACTTTTCTGGGAGATGATAAACAGTCCCCTGCGTCTCGCTTCCAGACTTCACTTCAATTGTTCACAGTCTTGATCTGAGCTTTTCACGCAGATTACAACTGACAAAACCAATCTGTGTTTCTAAGCAGTCGTTTCCCTTCGGCTCCGGATCTCTGATCGGTGATGAGTCTGAGTTTGAAAGCAAACTCCAAATGGACCCGGATCCAAAAAGTGCTTTAAAGGCACGTTGAGGCTGGTACCTGTGGGAAAGATCTTCAGCAGCTTCGGCACAATTGAGATGAAATGGAACGTGTGAGGAATCGCAGAGCTCCGAGATCCTAATTCAGCTGATGAATACAACTGGAACAAACATCTCAGAACCTTCGTCCCTGCAGACAAACACTTTCACCGAGTAACTACTGATGTACACACATCCCTCCATGTTCTCACACACACACACACACACACACACACACACACACACACACACACACACACACACACACACACACACAGCAAGGAAACTTTTTCAATAAATGTCCTCATTCCTGAAGAAATCTTTTTGCGTGTGGTTTTTTTTTCTGTTATTTTTGTTATTTGTGTGTTTTTTGCTATCTTTTGCTCTGTTTTGTGCATGTTGCATATGTTTGCAATTCTTTGCACTGTGTGTTGTGTTTTGAATGTTTTTTATGTTTTTGTGTGTGTGTTGCATGCTTTTTGTATGTTGTATGTTTTTATGTTTATATATATTTATGTATGTTATTATGTTTATATATATTTATTATAATTTATTTATTTGTTTCGCATCTTTTTTCAATGTTCTTTTTGTTTTTGTTGTTATTTGTTAATTTGTTATTGCTTTATTACCACACTACAGATCCTTCTCTGATCTGAAGCTTAGTATAAATCCCTGGAACTCACTGTGTGTTTGAGCAGTAAAGCAATGGCTTGCCTGACGTCAGGCTGTAATACGGACCACTATATGATGTCAGGCTGTAATACGGACCACTATATGACGTCAGGCTGTAATACGGACCACTATGTGATGTCAGGCTGTAATACGGACCACTATATGAAGTCAGGCTGTAATACGGACCACTATATGACGTCAGGCTGTAATACAGACCACTATATGACGTCAGGCTGTAATACGGACCACTATATGACGTCAGGCTGTAATACGGACCACTATATGACGTCAGGCTGTAATACGGACCACTATATTACGTCAGGCTGTAATACGGACCACTATATGATGTCAGGCTGTAATACGGACCACTATATGACATCAGGCTGTAATACAGGCCACTATATGACGTGGTATATACGGACCACTATATGACGTCAGGCTGTAATACGGACCACTATATGATGTCAGACTGTAATACAGGCCACTATATGACGTGATATATACGGACCACTATATGATGTCAGGCTGTAATACGGACCACTATATGACGTCAGGCTGTAATACGGACCACTATATGATGTCAGGCTGTAATACGGACCACTATATGACGTCAGGCTGTAATACGGACCACTATATGACGTCAGGCTGTAATACAGGACACTATATGACGTCAGGTTGTAATACGGACCACTATATGACGTCAGGCTGTAATACAGGACACTATATGACGTCAGGCTGTAATACGGACCACTATATGACATCAGGCTGTAATACAGGACACTATATGATGTCAGGTTGTAATACGGACCACTATATGACGTCAGGCTGTAATACAGGACACTATATGACGTCAGGCTGTAATACGGACCACTATATGACGTCAGGCTGTAATACAGGACACTATATGACGTCAGGTTGTAATACGGACTACTATATGACGTCAGGCTGTAATACGGACCACTATATGATGTCAGACTGTAATACGGACCACTATATGATGTCAGGCTGTAATACGGACCACTATATGACGTCAGGCTGTAATACGGACCACTATATGACGTCAGGCTGTAATACGGACCACTATATGACGTCAGGCTGTAATACGGACCACTATATTACGTCAGGCTGTAATACGGACCACTATATGACTTCAGGCTGTAATACGGACCACTATATGATGTCAGACTGTAATACGGACCACTATATGATGTCAGGCTGTAATACGGACCACTATATTACGTCAGGCTGTAATACGGACAACTATATGACGTCAGGCTGTAATACGGACCACTATATGACGTCAGGCTGTAATACGGACCACTATATTACGTCAAGCTGTAATACGGACCACTATATGACGTCAGGCTGTAATACGGACCACTATATGACGTCAGGCTGTAATACAGGCCACTATATGACGTGGTATATACGGACCGGTGCGTTTCACATGTAACTGAAGACGTCTTGTTCTCCGAGCGGCTTTAACAGAAGGAGTCTGCGGTTTCAGTGCTGCACTATAAGAGCAATAACAACACAATACATCACTACACACCATGTCAGTGTGGGTTACTGTTGTATTACAAAGATCCATGTTGTGTTATTCTTTATGTGATACACTACTGATACATGACCAGAAATCCTTCACAGCCCAGTTCATTAAAGGAGTTTAATATTCGCCCCGGTTTGAGTCGAACAAATGCATGTTGTGGTTTTTTTGTTATCTTTTTGAAGTCCTCTAACAGTCTCAGCTTGTGAGTGCTCAGATACACAACGTCCTCTTCTCCGGCCGGCGGATTTCCTGTTGTCTTTTTGTGTGATTCTTCTGTGTTGGAATAAAGACTTCTTTTGATCAAGGATTTTTTTCTTCTTTGAGTGTCTGAGTCAATTTTCTCCTCTCTCTCTCTCTCTCTCTCTCTCTCTCTCTCTCTCTCTCTCTCTCTCTCTCTCTCTCTCTCACAATCTCTCTCACTCTGTCGGTCTCTCTCTCTCTCTCAATCTCTCTCTCTCTCTCTCTCTGTCTCTCTCTCTCTCTCTCTCGCAATCTCTCTCACTCTGTCGGTCTCTCTCTCTCAATCTCTCTCTGTCTCTCTCTCTGCTGCCTCTGCCGTCTGCTTTTCGTTCTGCTTCTCTCTTCTCTTCTCTCTCTCCTCTTCTCATCTCCTGTCTTCTCTTCTCTCAGCTTCTCTCTCTCCTCGCTGTCTATCGTCTGTCTCTCTCGCAATCTCTCTCACTCTCTGTCGGTATCTCTCTCTCTCTCTCCCTCTCTCTCTCAATATCTCTCTCTCTCTCTCTTTCTGTCAGTCTCTCTCTCTCTCTCTCTCTCTCTCTCTCTCTCTCTCTCTCTCTCTCTCTCTCTCTCTCTCTCTCTCTCTCTCTCTAGTCTCCTCTCTCTCTACTCTCTCTCTCTCTCTCTCTCTCTCTCTCTCTCTCTCTCTCTCTCTCTCTCTCTCTCTCTCTCTCTCTCTCTCTGCATGACATGGCTTTGACAGCAAATTGAATTATGGGTTCCATGAGGATCCGGTGACAAATTACACATCCATATTTTTATAAAGAAGGCTCAGAACCAATCAGACCTCTCTGTCTCGACTCCGTCTCTCTCTCTCTACGTTCCTGTCTTTCAGCAGGCTGTCAGGGTTCTGCTGTCTGTTTGGGTTCCACCACAAAAGGTTATTCAGGTTCAGTCTTGCAGAAAGTGCTTCAGTAACGTGCTTCATTGTTGTTTAATTAACAGTTGGATCAATCAGCACAAAACAGCAAACAGCAGCAAAGCAGGAGAAACTCTACACTATTGTGTGGTGTAATGTAATTACACACACACACACACACACACACACACACACACACACACACACACACACACACACAATCGTATACATGTATTACATCGTTAATACAAAACTGTAGAGATTACTTGAGGCATCATTTCAGGGGTGTGTGATTTGGGACACAACCACGCTGGACTGGCTGAATTTGTTTTGGTAGAAAAAAGGATGGTGTTAATGTAGCCTAGGTAGTGTAAAGAGTGTGGTGTTTGGTATGCGTCCAAGTGGAACAGTGATTATAAGGCATCTGATATAGAATGAGGGGCACGGCGGCTTAGTGGGTAGCACGTTCGCCTCACACCTCCTGGGTTGGGGTTCGATTCCCACCTCTGCCTCGTGTGTGTAGAGTTTGCATGTTCTCCCCGTGCCTCGGGGGTTTCCTCCGGGTACTCCGGTTTCCTCCCCCGGTCCAAAGACATGCATGGTAGGTTGATTGGCATCTCTGGAAAATTGTCCATAGTGTGTGAGTGTGTGAGTGAATGAGAGTGTGTGTGTGCCCTGTGATGCGTTGGCACTCCGTCCAGGGTGTATCCTGCCTCGATGCCCAATGACGCCTGAGATAGGCACAGGCTCCCCGTGACCCGAGGTAGTTCGGATAAGCGGTAGAAAATGAATGAATGAATGCTGTTATTTTTTTTTTTTGCACCCTATATTACAAAAAAATATATTGGTTTGGGACAGTGAACAGATTTTGAAAGACTTTTGTAATAGTGTGTGTGTGTACACTTTGGATGGGTCAAATGCAGAGAACACATTCTGAGTATGGGTCACCGTACTTAGCCGTATGTCACGTAACTTTCAATGTGTGGTTTGGGACACGTCCACTATAGGCTGAGACGGTAAAAATGTTGTGTACTAAGAGATGGGATTGTGTTTAGTTAATGAATAATGTTAGTGGTTTGGGAAAATTCTGTAATTCAGAAGTATCGTGGTTGGCCTTCGTGATGATGTTTCTATAGTGAGGTACATTCAGTGAGGCCTTTGAGTTGTGACCTTGCTGATGTGGCCTTCAGGGTGAACATGCGGTTTGAGACGGGTCCTGTGAAAGCGCTGGCCAGTGTTCAGTGAGTAGGGAGCAGTTAGTTGTGTAAGTGCGCTGATCTGACATCCTCGCCGCATTCTACTGTATACACATCTAAAGCAGTGCACACATGGTTTATGTACTTCAGTCATCTGATTGGTTGAAGTGCTTGTTGCCTGGTAACCACACTCCGTCTTTCAGCAGCTTTGTGTCTGGGATGTAATATCACAAAGACACTCTTGTGGAGGTCTGATAAACATGTAGTCTATTGACAAAGCCAGGAAAAAAAGAAACCCACAAAAGCCTTTTTTAGGAGAGAGAGAAAGAGAGCAAGAAAGAGAGAAAAAGAGAAAGAGAAAGAGAGAGAGGTCTGTTCTAAACCTAGCCTTGTCAGACATGTGTGATAATCAGACCCACGTGACTGCACGTGCACGTTTCTATCACAGATGTACCTAATAAAGCCCTATGACACACGCCGCAGGAGTCTACTGATATCAGCTTTTTCTTTGGTTTATTTGTTTATTTATTTATTTGATCGTTTGTTTGGTAGGTCGTTATGGTAGTTATGCTTTTTTATTTATTTATTTTACATTAATTCATGTTTCACTTAAAAAAATAACAAAAAAATGTGAGATAAACAAATAAAGAAAGAAATAAACCGCATGTATTATTTATTAGATATAAATAGAAAATAAATAGCATAAAATAAACATTAGCAACATTTACATCACATATATTGATTCATTGATTCATTGATGAAGTGCAACGCTGCAAAAACATCGCTTTATTAGAAAAACTAATAAACAAATGTATTTGAATAGTTGTATTTTTTTATGCTCGTATAAATAATAGTAAGTAAAAAATAAATAGATAGATAGATAGATAGATAGATAGATAGATAGATAGATAGATAGATAGATAGATAGATAGATAGATAGATAGATGCTACGGTGTGAGCTAGCAAGGTGTAGATCTTCTGGAGAACAAAACATCAGCATGTTCCTCACCAAACCTCCACCCGATCCCCTGCGTTCTCGCTGGGAGATCATTAAATACAAAATGAATCGAATTGAAACAAATCGAATCATATCTAGCTAAATAATTAGCATAATTATGGCTCCATTCTCAGTGCTAACTCCGTCCTAGCCTGTCAGGATCAATATCATAGCTAACGACATGATAATCGATCACTAGACGAGTTTGATTCAGCACAGAATTGGTTTGAAATCTTTAGTTTGATGGCACTGAGCTCTTTTCTGGTTACTACAGAGGAACAACCGAAGAGCCAAGGGCGTCGATTTGGGTAGGGACGATAGGGACATGTCCTTACCAATATCCAGGGAACACTCAATTGTCCCTAGCGAT
>NC_062534.1:1575916-1593416 GCF_022655615.1 Tachysurus fulvidraco
AACAATTAGATATAATTTGTTTTTTTTTCATAGACACAAAAGTTTGCACACCCTTGCTATGTGTTGTTTTTGTTTATTTGTTTGTTTGTTTAGCTATCCCACTGTCTGTCTGTCTGTCTTGTCATAGATGCAAAAGTTTGTGCACCCTTACTGTCTTATACTTTGGACTGTTAGATATATAATATATACAGTTGTAATATAACACATTATGATTATGTGTGTTTTTGTATTCTGGGTTAAAAAAAATGTTTGTTTATATGTTTGTTTGTTCATATGGGGGGGGGGGGGGGCACGGTGGCTTAGTGGTTAGCACGTTCGCCTCACACCTTCCAGGGTTGGGGTTCGATTCCCGCCTCCACCTTGTGTGTGTGGAGTTTGCATGTTCTCCCCGTGCCTCGGGGGTTTCCTCCGGGTACTCCGGTTTCCTCCCCCGGTCCAAAGACATGCATGGTAGGTTGATTGGCATCTCTGGAAAATTGTCCGTAGTGTGTGAGTGTGTGAGTGAATGAGAGTGTGTGTGCCCTGTGGTGGGTTGGCACTCCGTCCAGGGTGTATCCTGCCTCGATGCCCGATGACGCCTGAGATAGGCACAGACTCCCCGTGACCGGAGACGTTCGGATAAGCGGTAGAAGATGAACGAATGAATGTTTGTTTATATACGTGTTTGTTTAACTGTTTGTGTTTGTTTATTGCTTGTCTTTGTTATCTGTTGGTTTGTATTGAGTATTTTCTTTTACTCATTTTTTAAATAGGTGCAAAAGTTTACACACCCTTTCTATCTTCTCTTCGTTTCTTCCTAAACCGTGTCTTCGTTCACTGCTGTTCTTCATCTCTAACATTTTCTCCTTTAGCTCCGCCCCCAGCTCTGTGTTCTTATCCACGATTTCCCGTGTTTCTCATCCGTCTTCTGTTTGAATGTTTCATGCCTCAAATAACGCTTAATAAAAGAATATGTTGCCTGGTTGAAGTCATTAGAACACTTAATGAGGCATGAATGAATTAATGCATGTTTAAAAGAGACACAGATAAACAGAAACGAACATTAATGTAGTAGATCTGAGTTCAGACTCTCCTCAGTTCTTGGTCTGGATTTGTATTTTTTATTAATTGTCTGTTTGTACTGGAACTGATAGAAATCACATTATTATCGAAAAGGGACATTTTTCGGTATTGACTCAAACCTAGGTATCAAAAATTGGACAAAAATCGAGACCAAAGCGAGACGTTTATGTCTACATCGACCATCCAGCGGCTCGTCAAAGTGTTGAACGATTAAGAATTTATTTTAAAGAAAAAGGACAAAAAAGGGAAAATTTTCACCGCTGTTTCATTTACTAATTCATTTCAAAGTCACACAAAGTAATTCCACAAACCGCATGAGGCCCGATATTAAAGTGTCCTCGAGTCTCTCTAATGTATTTCCGCTCACTTTCCTCTCCTCATTACAGCTGGAATAAGAGCTGATGAACTTTAACACCTTCTCGAGAGTCAGCGTGGAGCCTGAGGAGTTCGTGCTACGCATTCGGTTAACTGGATGTTTTGTGGAATGTCGTTCAGTCGAGTCAGAGTCGAGTCAGAGTCTCTGTATTGTGTTGTGGTGCGTGTTGTGTTGTGCGGTGTGTTGTGGTGTGTGTTGCGTGTTGTGGTCTGTATTGTGTTGTGTTGTGTGTTGTGTTGTGTGGTGCATGTTGTGTTGTGTGTTGTGTTGTTTATTGTCTGTTGTCGTGTTGTATTGTTGTGATGTGTGTTGTGTGTTGTGGTGTGTGTTGTGTTGTGTTGTGGTGTGTGTTGCGTGTTGTGGTGCATGTTGTGTTGTGTGTTGTGTTGTTTATTGTCTGTTGTCGTGTTGTATTGTTGTGATGTGTGTTGTGTGTTGTGGTGTGTGTTGTGTTGTGTTGTGGTGTGTGTTGCGTCTTGTGGTCTGTATTGTGTTGTGGTGTGTGTTGTGTTGTGTTGTTTGGGGCAGTGGTGGCTTAAGTGGTAAAGGCTCTGGGTTGTTGATTAAAGGATCTGTTTGGCCCTTGAGCAAGGCCCTTGACCCTCTTTGTTCCAGTGGTGCTGTATCATAGCTGCCCCTGCGCTCCGACCCCAACCTCCTCAGGATATGTAAAGAAAAGAATTCAATTGTGATGTAATGTAGATAGTAAAGGCTTTAATGCCCCCCTCACCCCACTCAGTGTCTCTCTGATGCACCGGACGAGCAGCGAGATTCAGATGCAGCCACCCAAAGAGCCTCAGCTGCAGATCTGAGGCATTTACCACAGAGTCAGCTGTTCGTTTCCACAACTTATCACTGGGAAGAGTTTGTGTGTGTGTGTGTGTGTGTGTGTGTGTGTGTGTGTGTGTGTGTGTGTGTGTGTGTGTGTGTGTGTGTGTGTGTGTGTGTGTGTGTGTGTGAGTGTGTGTGTGGTTACCAGCAGTCGGTGTGTACATTTGGATCACGCTTTGCTTTTTGCACCACTATTATATTTTAACAGAGGGCATATAAAGAGAATATTAACATGCACTTTTTACCACACACACACACACACACACACACACACACACACACACACACACACACACAAACAGAATAAAACGCAACACTGCCCCCATCAGGAGGTTGATGCTCCGATATGTCTAATAAGTAAACCGTTTCAAGCTAAATAAATGTTTTTACTCTCATTTAAAACACATTGCTGTCTCTTTGTTTATCAAAAATATCTTCGTTTTAATCTTTAATTTAATTAGTTAAGTGATCAACTTTATCGCCATACAGTTTGATCCCTAATTAGATAAATGTTTTGGTCAAAAAGGTTTTTCCCAGCAGTCAAAACAGTGGAGGTTTCCTCACGTCTCACTCCACGGCGGTGTTAATACGAAGCTCGTACGAAAGTAAACACTCAGGACTTTAAGGATTTGTCGTGTTTCATCACTATTCCTGTTTTTATCTACAACATTAGAGCTGATATATTTATACAAAAGTATTTTTCTCCACACAGATGTTTGTATCTTCAGAGTAAATGTTGATCTCAAACCCATTTCTGCTCTCTGAGAAGCTCCGAGCGTTCGTTCGTCTAAAAAGCGGCTCAGATTTCTCTTCCACACTAAACTTCAGTGTGAGATCATCAACAGAGGGAAAAACACACGTCTAAAACACGCCGAAAGAACGACAGGGTCCCGACTCGCTTTAGATCGGACTCACAGACGCGACATCAGACGCTAGTCGTTTAAACGGATAAAATCCTCATGAAACAGATAACAGGTGCTTAAACGTCTCTGCCATGCTCTTGCATCATCATCTTCATCACCATCATCATCATGGAAACAGAAAAGAACACTTACACGCTCTGTTGAGAAGAAAGAAAGAAAAAACAAAACAGATGTGCTTCACATTAATGGAACTTTATTTCCAAAAGCACCATGATGGGAACTCCATCCATCTTCTTCCACATTATCACACACCACTTCCTCTGTCTGAGTTCCTCTTGCTCGCACTCTCTCTCTCTCTCTCTCTCTCTCTCTCTCTCTCTCTCTCTCTCTCTCTCTCTCTCTCTCTCTCTCTTCTTGAATGAGAAGTTTCGGCTCGTTCTTTTCAAATCTTGGGTTCTCTTTGTTGCTTTTTTGTGGAGAAGAAACTCTGCCGTGGGAGAAGGAGAGGCTCAACCTCCTGCTAGGTTTTACTCTATGGACTTAATTATCTCCATCTAACACTCACTCTTTCACACTCTATCACACACACACACACACACACACACACACACACACACACATACACACACACACACACACACACACACACACACTCGGTAGAACCAAAAAAATAACAGACAGCATGTCAGAAAAATCCATAAAACCCACCATCATTTGTGTAGAAGGAAAAGCATCTCGCAGTAATCTGACAGATAAATGGACGGACTGACGGCTGATCATGTCTCCAGCACTGAGATGCTGAACGTACGTGACACAGTTCAAGAAATCTTTAAGAACCCTTAAAAAACACTTCGTCTTTCCACTCACGAAGCAGCAGGAGAGCTTAATGGAATCTCCTGACAAGTTCTACAGTACGTATTAATATAAAATCGAATTATCAGTGATAAGCTCTTAGGTGGAAAAACAAGGTTCTTTAATGGTTCTTTTTAAGGGTTTATTGGAAAAGTAAGTGTTTAGCTTTGAAAATAAGGATTCTTCTAGAGGAACACATGAAGAACCTTTGTTCATACCGGTACTGATAAAGCTAAATGCACATCTCCAAAAGAAAGAAAGATAATTAGCGTGCACTTAATCATTTCTTTTGGTCAGATGTACAGTACTGTACTAAACATTCTACTTGCTCTCTGTTTGTCTCTTTTCCACCGGAAAGAACCGGGTGCTATTTCAGAGCTAGCACTGGTGCTGGTTCAAAGTTGGTTCCACTGGCGAACCTTCTAAGAACCGGTTTTCCTTTCCACCGGCTAATAAGACGTGTACGTGCGGCTCCGTGTAATCTGTATAAACGGAGGTTGTGATCGATAAAGTACATAACGTTATTTTATCGTTAACACAGAAAAAAAATTAGCCTTAGCATGTAGCTACCTACTATCATGTGTGCTGATAATGTATCATATCGCGGTAAAGTAAAAGTGTATTAAACATTAGTATACTTAAGGTACATTATCATATGCGCTAACATTAGCCCACAGCTCCTGACGCAAGCGGTTCTTAAGTCTAGACCAGCGACGTTTTGGTGCTACTTAAGAACCACTTTTCCTGGTTCAGAGCCGGTGCTTTGGCGGTCGAAACAGAAAGAACTGGTTCTAAATTTGGCTCCGAACCTGCACTCAAACTGCCTCGGTGGTAAAGGGGCATTTGTGATATTTGAAGACTCTGCTGAAGGTTCTACTCTGACCTTGCAATGAAGAGAGATGCAAATTAAGATCCTTCATTTGGTATCTAGTGGCCACTATGGATGAAAAGACCACATTGCTGCCGGAATGATAGATTCCGATTGTTCAGAAGGTGAAGGTGTGATTCATTTGATTCATTTAAATGATTGCTGTATATGATCGTTTTATGATCAGACCTTTGTGGATTGGCAGATTGTAGATATAGAACTCTAGATTAGACTGATCAGACTAACATTTTTCGATAGCCGGTTCTCGCAAAGAACATTTTTATGGCTTTTATTTAAAATTAGAGAATAAATCTTCCACATTTGCAGGCTCCACACGGCTCCACTCCGTCCTAAACTCCACCCAAATCTCCCGCATGATTAAACGTGAGTCGGGTCCGCCGAATGCACGCCGCGTTTTGATTTATTTATCTTTAGGAGGCGAAATGCCGGCACCTCGCTGCTCATCCCTCATACAGAGCCAGATTTGCATAAGTGCATAACGTATGCAAGGTGCACGTCGAGGAGAAGCTCTTAAGAGAGAAGACTTGTTTGTTTTTTTTATACGTAGCATCCGGTGAGAGGAATTGTGAAAAAACAATCGTGACTTAAAAAACCCTGGAAATGAAAAAACATCATCCTGCACTTACACTGCATATAAAATATTAAAGATATTTCACTAATGAGCTCCCATGTTCTTCACTGCTACATGGTGTGTTCTTATTGGTTAGGAACAGTTCGTCCCATCAAGGATGATTTTCCCATAACAGCCTGTCGCTCTATGTTATTCATTAAAGAACTTGATAGACTTTTTTATCTGTAACTGTTTTTAATGTGTGTGTGTGGGGGGGGGGGGGCATGGTGGCTTTGTGGCTTCGTGGTTAGCACGTTCGCCTCACACCTCCAGTGTCGGGGGTTCGATTCCCGCCTCCGCCTCGTGTGTGTGGAGTTTGCATGTTCTCCCCGTGCCTCGGGGGTTTCCTCCGGGTACTCTGGTTTCCTCCCCGGTCCAAAGACATGCATGGTAGGTTGATTGGCGTCTCTGGAAAATTGTCCTGAGTGTGTGAGTGTGTGAGTGAATGAGAGTGTGTGTGCCCTGCGATGGGTCGGCACTCCGTCCAGGGTGTATCCTGCCTCGATGCCCGATGACGCCTGAGATAATGTTTTATCTCACTTTTATAATAAACGCTCAGAGCAGCCGCACATTTTTATCATTTTATTTATTTATTAAGTAGAGGGCACTCTCCAAAAATCAAGGTTGAATGAAAACCCAGGAAGCTACAGGTACAGGAAGCTAGCGGAAACTTTTAGTTTGTGTCTGAAAGCTTAGTCATGTGCAATGTTCCGCCTTGGTTTTGTACTTTTAGTTCTCCGTGTCCTCAAAGAAAGTCATGAAAACTTTCTGAAGAAAAAAAAACTCCCTCGGTGGACTTGCGAAGTGCCCATCAGGCATGTGAGTGACGTTATCAGGGTCAAACACTGCTCCACACGCTGATGATGTATGGCTTGCGTCTATCCTGTGTGTAATAAGAAATAAACACTCTCGCAGGTGTAATTGCGTTTGGGTTCTTGCTTATGGAATCGTGTCATAGTATTTCTGCTCGAGCTCCTGGCTGTGGGCCGAGGACGAGTGCGCGATTGTTTTTGGACGAGGTTCCTCGTGTTCGGCGCGACTCGAGAGCCGGAGATATCTATCTGCATGATGGATGACGGTGCCAGACTCGGGGGAGACGAGAGGGCCGAACGGTTCGAGCTGTTTGAGTGAGAGATCAGACAGATGGCACCGAGGAGACGAAGTCACAGCAAGTCTGTTGGGGTGGGTGGAGAATCACAGACACGAGAGGGAGCGAAAGCATCTGATTGTGTGATTTTGTTAAAAAAAAAAAAAACACATTTTTGGATGTGTTGCTTATGCCGTGTCCTGTTTGGATAAGGCGACACTTTAGATTTTATAGCAATCCAACTGCTATAATTCATTTAAAATCTGTAATATTGGCACGAATGCCAACGCACGAGTTTTTTTTTTTTTTCAGGCACTGGATATTAAAAGCAAAAAGCACTAAATCCATACAGACCTTAAACAATCATAGCTGCTAGCTACTGTATATGCGTGTTAGCTACTGTATATTAGCTCAAATAAGTTACCTTAATTAAAACACAATCCTATTGGCAAACATGCACTAATGCTGACAGGAATCTTACGTCAGGGGCAGAAATGTTCATAAAGTTTATGGTGAATGCTAACCAGCTAATTAACAATAGTCAAGCTAACAGGCTCTCAAGTTTTGAAGACAGAAAAAAAAAAAAAAAAAAAAACAAAAAAAACCAATAATGGCGGAGTAAGGATCACTGACCACAATTTAACCAAATTGTTTAGTTTCCATTTATTAATTTGTGTGTGTGTGTGTGTTGTGTGTGTGTGTGTGTGAGTGTGTGTGTGTGTGTGTGTGTGTGTGTGTGTGTGTGTGAGAGAGAGAGAGAGAGAGAGAGAGAGAGAGAGAGAGAGAGAGAGAGAGAGAGAGATTATGACTGTTGGTGTTTATTGTAAGTGTTTGTTACCTTTTTGTTCCCCTTTATCATGTGTAATATTGCTCTCATATATAACAGTTCAGCACAAGCCCAGACATTTTTAGGGACATGATTGAGGACAATGTCCCGTCCAGAGACGAGCTGTTTCGTGTTGAGGGTTTGTTCAAACCCACCATCGAAAATACCCTCGCTAAAGAATATGTTTTTTTCATTGGTTGTTGCGTTAAATCTTACCCAGATACAATAGTGCTATTTTCTGATTGGCTGTTGTGTAACCTCTTTTGTTTTGATTGGCTGATAAGTGTCAGGCTCGACTAAGAACTCCAGGGCAGACGCGCTTGATTCCTGCCCGTTTCCATAGAGACAGCGGTGCGGACTGATACATTGTGGGCACTGCGGCTTATTAAATATATGATAAATAGTCAAAAAGTTTTTCTGCGTGAGAAATACGACGTGAGGCGGGAGAGCGTGAGGAAAGACCGAAATGCGTGAGTGTCAATCTCAATGCGTGACATTTGATAGCCCTGAAGCCATATTTATAAATGTTCGTGATCTTTACTGCTAAAGCTAGCCTAATAACTAATGAGATAAACTGGCTAAAAGTCAAATTAATAAATATCTGAGTCTAAATCTCAAGAAGTATAAATCTAAATCTATATAAGAAAATAAAATAAATAAAGTCTTTGATAATCATAGTAAATTTGCCCAAACTTTACCAGGAAATAATTTTTCCATTGTCGTACCTGAAGTGAAAATGAATGATATTTTCTCATATCTTTATATTTTCATGATGGACTCTCTTTCTAACCGAATGCTGCCGTGATGCTTTTTTCACTCCTCAACATTCTGCTCATAATTAAAGTGTAAATGGATGAAGCGGCACAACGGCAACGTGCTCGTTTAATTCCTAACGACAGCGCGGCTAAGTGGACGCACGGCCCCTGAAGGCATCGCCGTGGAGGAAGCTCATTTAAAAGTGTGTGTGTGTGTGTGTGTGTGTGTGTGTGTGTGTGTGTGTGTGTCTTTATCTGCCGCTGCGATTAGGAGTGTGTTCAAAGGAAACAGCGGACACGTGTAGCCGAGGGGAAGCGCAGCAGGTGCTCCTGTTGAGCAATGCAAATGGGGAGAAAAAGCAAACAGGAGCCAAAAAGGCTCAGATGCTTCTGAATGCAATCCCGAAGCTTTTTAGAGAGAAAGAAAAGATCACACTGTTTACCAGTTTATTATTTATTTATTTCTAAATGCCAAATTTAATATTCTCAGTTTATCCATCCTGTAATCTACACTACATTTTCATATAAACAAAAGCCCAAATAATGCCTTCATGTAGGACAAAGAAAGTTATCCTCATTAATATGGAGATATACATTTATGTTTAAATAAAATACTCGACACTAATAATAATAATAATTCTCATAAGATTTCCAAGTCATAAATGTTGACAGTTAGCGAATGGGGAGGTCTAGAGACAATCATGCCATCTTTGAGCTGCTGTTACAGTACGTCAGTCGTCTTTGTGCTCAGGTCCTCATCATCATCGGTGAACATTTGAAGATTTCAGCAGAAAAGAATTAGTGTTAAGTTTGGAATGATCTCAGAAATGACTCTGACCTGTTAGTTCCTCAAGAGCTCTTGGTCACACAGTTGCACTGGACTATAAACTGTTGTAGAAATTAACATTATTTACATTAGCATTATTTACACTGACATTATTTACATTAAAAATTATTTACATTAGCATTATTTACACTGACATTATTTACATCAACATTATTTACATTAACATTATTTACACTGCCATTATTTACTCTGACATTATTTACACTGACATTATTTACACTGACATTATTTACATTAACATTATTTACACTGACATTATTTACATTAACATTATTTACACTGACATTATTTACACTGACATTATTTACATTAACATTATTTACATTAACATTATTTACACTGACATTATTTACACTGACATTATTTACACTGACATTATTTACATTAACATTATTTACATTAACATTATTTACATTAACATTATTTACACTGACATTATTTACTCTGACATTATTTACATTAACATTATTTACACTGACATTATTTACATTAACATTATTTACACTGACATTATTTACATTAACATTATTTACATTAACATTATTTACTCTGACATTATTTACATTAACATTATTTACACTGACATTATTTACATTATTTACATTAACATTATTTACACTGACATTATTTCCTGTCCAGTGTCACTAAATGACAATGGGGTTCACTTCTGATTCTGGCTCCTCTCAAGGTTTCTTCTTTCTTCTTTGTCTCTATTCATAGATGTTCAATTGAAGCCTAACGTGCTAAGACGATCTCACCCGACTCACCCGGTTCTGCTAGTGTATATGATTAATACCAGCTATGTAACTAGATACCTGATATTTTAGGTAATATTAATAAATGATTATACTTTTCAATATTAAATAACCCTATGGCTAAACATGGGCCTAACTGACAGGATATTTAAGCCATAATCATATAAGGTCATGATGTTAATAGTTAATGCTAGCCGGTTTAGTAATATGAGCTAACCTATCTGGATTTTCTTAAGGCATATTCATAAAGGTTCATAGTCAATGCTAATGTTAGATGGCTAACAACCAGACAAATTAATCATATGAAATGTTCATAATCTACATAGCAACAAATGAAATTATATGAGACACGTTTCAAAATGCTAACATGGGCTAACTGGACAGGATGAAGTCCCAGTCTTAAATACATTTCACCGCTAACGATCTGCTCTTCCATCTCAGGCATCAGCACAGCGAGTTTTCCCATCACATATGGTAATAAATTATTTTTAACCTCCAACATGCATCTTTGTTTGCTTTTTTACTCCATGCTATTTCTCTGTCTTCTTGTTTTCCTTGTTTTATTGCTTGGGATTTCAGATTTATTTTAACATCATTGTCTGTATCTCTACTTCATAAACCTGATTATTTCAATGCACCCTTACCTAGATGTCCATTTTTCTTTTAGTTTGCTTCACTCCGAGGCAATAATTTATGAATGCAATAAAATATTTAGCACTATGCTAGCCTCTAGATGTTTGCCCCAGCGATTCATGCGATCGACCGTGCTCTGAGATTCAGGTCAGGTTCAATATGGGCACTTTTAGAAATGATGCAAATGCTGAAACCCAGTACACGTTTACGTCTACGTCGCGCAGTTCGGTTACGCATTATAAACAGCTAAATCAGGAGGTCAGCGCATGAATTAGAAGAATGATGGATAATTAAATCTGTACTGCTGTAATCCCACTACAGAAGTGAGAGTTAATAATTAATCAGGTCTCTGCCTCTTTACTTTTAGAAGCTCAGGCTTTCTAACCTCAAATCAGAAACCTTCTATTTTATTCCAGAAATGTACTGAATACGAGGAAGCCGTGAAAGAATTTACAACATAGCATATGAAATAGCAAGAGAGACTCCATTTGCATCTGGAACCAGATTTTAAACTTATGGAGTCATAACACAGAAATCAGAGGTTTCACCGCTGTGGTTATGACATCATGTGCTACAGGGGTTGGAGTTCGAAGGTATTCATCTGAGAAGGGTTTTGGATTTTTTTTTTTTTACTTTGAGATATTAAGAGGTTTTTGTTTTCATACAGGATTTACAAGTCACAGTTGTTCACCACAAGCAAGGGCAAACTTGACAAGTTTTTAAGAATTTAAGTCAAATCATAACGTTCACTGCTAATGCTAGAGAACCGGCTGACATGAACTAAGGTGTCAACATTTCTAAACAGTGTTCGTTTTAGTGATGGCTGAGATATTGGAGGTTTTAGGCTGTGTTCATTCATTTAAAAAGCATCAATGAGATCAGACTATGATGTCCAGGATGTTTGAGGAGACTCCAGTTCTAGTTTATACTAGTGGTGTTCAGTGGGGTTGAGTCAGAGTCAGGGCTCTGTGCAGGACTAATGTGTAATGTTTACAGCAACTGTACAAAAACATTATATGGGTGTGATGGTCAGGGGTGTGCAACTCCTGGGAGGAGTTTATATTATGATGTAATACACTGGGAGGAGTTTATATTATGATGTAATACACTGGGAGTAGTTTATATTATGATGTAATGTACTGGAAGGAGTTTATATTATGATGTAAGACACTGGGAGGAGTTTATATTATGATGTAAGACACTGGGAGTTTATATTATGATGTAATGCACTGGAAGTAGTTTATATTATGATGTAAGAAACTGGGAGGAGTTTATATTATGATGTAAGACACTGGGAGGAGTTTATATTATGACGTAAGACACTGGGAGGAGTTTATATTATGATGTAAGACACTGGGAGGAGTTTATATTATGACGTAAGACACTGGGATGAGTTTATATTATGATGTAAGACACTGGGAGGAGTTTATATTATGATGTAAGACACTGGGAGTTTATATTATGATGTAATGCACTGGAAGGAGTTTATATTATGATGTAAGACACTGGGAGGAGTTTATATTATGATGTAAGACACTGGGAGAAGTTCATATTATGATGTAAGACACTGGGAGGAGTTTATATTATGATGTAAGACACTGGGAGGAGTTTATATTATGATGTAATGCACTGGAAGGAGTTTATATTATGATGTAATGCACTGAGAGGAGTTTATATTATGATGTAAGACACTGGGAGGAGTTCATATTATGATGTAAGACACTGGGAGGAGTTTATATTATGATGTAAGACACTGGGAGGAGTTTATATTATGATGTAATGCACTGGAAGGAGTTTATATTATGATGTAATGCACTGAGAGGAGTTTATATTATGATGTAACACACTGGGAGGAGTTTATATTATGATGTAATACAACTGGGAGGAGTTTATATTATGATGTAATACAACTGGGAGGAGTTTATATTATGATGTAACACACTGGGAGGAGTTTTGCTCTTACAAGGAATGAGGGGATTTAGATTTAGAGACAGAGACAGAGACAGAGAGCAGTAATCACTAGTATTCTTTTAACACCACACACAGAGACAGTGCCTGACCTTTTTATCATGGACATGTGATTAATCAGGAATAAACAACAAGTGTGATGTCCATGTAGATTACCGGCGCCGTCCCCATGCCATTCGGACCTCATTATCTATGGCAAATAAGACGATTTGCAGCGTGGCACTCTGTGGGCTACACACTGTAACGAGGCCAACAACGATAAACTAATTACAGCAAGCGGCCAGACGATGGAGTCTGATGGAACCTCACATCATGCTGCAGTGAAACTGGGAAATCCAGCCCTTTATTATTACTGATGGAGCGTGTGTGTGTGTGTGTGTGTGTGTGTGTGTGTGTGTGTGTGTGTGTGTGTGTGTGTGTGACAACACTCATCAGTGATACGGACTGAGATTTAACACACAACCTCACGAGTTTGCAGTCTTTTTTCCATTTCTGTTCATGTTTTCCTCTAATTATAAGTTAATGGTCCTTTCTGAGCTCGTTTATCACAGCCAGTGGAGCAATAAAAAGGGCACAAATTAGGATATGACCACATGAAAGGAGCGTAACCTTCTGTGACTTAAGGAAAAGGCACTAAATGGTGATCCTGAAGCTGCAGTCTGTATTCACTGCAATGTTGTACAACTCGATCAGGATGTTATATAGTGTAGAAGTGACAGTGGTAAAGAGAGAGTCTTTATCTCTTAGGTTTTAAACTTAAAGTTACATGTTAAACTCTGACTGCTAGGAAGTGCTGACACTGGAGACTCCTTCCACACGTGAAAAATGAACTTGCAGGACACATCAGCATATCGACGACTATCTGTACACACATCTGTCTGCTGTACGAGCCTCTGTGCACGAGCGTTGTTCTCTTAAACAGAAAGCTTCTATATAGAACCTGAAACAGTTCTAACACTTGATTTATATCTGGTTCTATACAGGGATATAAGGGCTGATGGAAAAGAGCTTATTATTATTATTATTATTAGTAGTAGTAGTAGTAGTAGTAGTAGTAGTAGTAGTAGTAGTAGTAGTAGTATTAGTATTATTAGTATTATTATTATTATAAGCACGGTGGCTTAGCGGTTAGCACGTTCGCCTCACACCTCCAGGGTTGGGGGTTCGATTCCCACCTCCACCTTGTGTGTTTGGAGTTTGCATGTTCTCCCCGTGCCTCGGGGGTTTCCTCCGGGTACTCCGGTTTCCTCCCTCGGTCCAAAGACATGCATGGTAGGTTGATTGGCATCTCTGGAAAATTGCCCTTAGTGTGTGTGTGTGTGTGTGTGTGAATGAGAGAGTGTGTGTGTGCCCTGTGATGGGTTGGCACTCCGTCCAGGGTGTATCCTGCCTCGATGCCCGATGACGCCTAAGATCACAGGCTGCCTGTGACCCAAGAAGTTCGGATAAGCGGTAGAAGATGAATGAATGAATGAATGAATGAATGAATGAATATAGCACTGATATCAACAAAACTCTTTATTAATCATTTCTATCATTTCATTATGAATTGTACAAATTTTGCTCAAAACCCGTCATTCATAAACACGTAATTTACAAAAAATATGTCCGTGTCATCTACATAGGGATAAAAATCCTGAAAGTAATGGCACCCTTTTTACCTTATACATGCTTTCAATTATATTAACGTTTTAAAATAAATGTTTTGTTTCTATATGAGGCTTGTTATTGGGCAAGAACAGAACCCAAGGTCCCAAGGTTTTTATATAGAACTCCAAAGCATATTTGTATTATTTTGTGAGAAATGATAGCATATTGATTGACAGATCGACCAATCAGAACTGAGGTCGATCTGAGTCACAGTCCTTTGGTGTAATCAGCATTTCAGAGTTATTATTAATTTTTTTTAATCACGATCACAGCAGATGCCATGACATTTTTTTTTTAAATAAAAATCTCACCGGATGAGTCACTGCTTATCTTTAAGCGAGACGGAAACTTCTTTCGTGTAAGCTCGAGATGTCAAGACTCGAATCGTTTTCAGACTAAAAATCCATTTCTTTCTTTTGTGTTAATCGCATGAGTTAATTGCATATGTTGCATTTATTTCACTCGTTGTCTATTTTATTGCGATCGTGAAAAAAAATCACTGTTCAGCTGAGGAGTTATTGTAGCTATATACAGATGTCATGCTGTGAAAGCTGCAGATGAGCCATGTGGCATTTAATGCCCGCAGCTGTTTAAGAATAAGCACTCAAATATGTGTTCGGGGATAATTGCAGCTGAGTGCAAAAGTTTGCAGCCCCTGAGCTTTCTGAGACACTTTCTAGTAAGAAGACTAATTAGTTGTCAGAGGGACATTTTGGGGAATTTCTTAATCCTTTCAGCAAATTGTCTATGCTCGTAAACATAGATAAAGAAATCATGACAAGAAAATAATTTATATATAAATAATAATAATAATAATAATAATAATAATAATAATAATAATAATAATAATAATAATAACAAGAACAAGAAGAAGAAATGAATGAATGAATTTTTTTGAATGAATTGAATTATTTCAGGTAAAACAAATTATTTCAGGCATGCTGTTTGGCCAATCATTTTATTATTATTATTATTATTATTATTATTATTATTATTATTATTATTATTATTATTATTATTATTATTAATTTAATTATTTAGACAGAATCAAAATGTATATATTTTAATTTTACTGTTTGGCCAAGAATTGTATTATTATTATTATTATTATTATTATTATTATTATTATTATTATTATTATTATTATTATTATTATTTAGAAAGAATCATAATGTATATATACACTGCATTTTCATTAAAAAAAGAACATCTAAAAAAATGGATATGTATATAAATAATTTAGTTTGAAAAAGTTAAAAATATATAAACAAATATTATTTTTTTACAGCATGGTTGGTTTACAGTACAAAGAATTTTGTCGATTCTGTATTTTTTTAGGTTTGTTTAGATTAAAATGTCTTTTCATCTCTCGTGTCTAATTATTATACATTTGACCTTCACAAGAATTCATAAGACGGTGATTAGTTTTCTCCGACCGCAGCTTTACATTAACGCACTGGCCATAATACGTTATTGTTTCCATAGCAACAGCTCATTCGATGTCCAGAGGAAGCTCCGCCGATAATACTTTAGTACTTCCATTAAAAATGTGTGTCATCACTGATGTGGAGACGTTTATGTAATGTTTATGAAGGAGTTTCCGGATTTATCTAGAAATGGATAAAACGTACACGATTTTTTTAGTCAGTAAAAAATTGTATTTGTAGGTAAACTGTTCTGTGGTATTTTCTGTAAAATAATCACCACGTTACTACAAGTTATTTCTTACTCAGTAGAAATATAAAATCTGCTGAATCTTTGAGCTGTTCTTCCCCACGCCGAAGCGACCGCCCGACCGACCGCCGGATCACGATCACGATCGGGTTGAAACTCTTCACAATATTCGCCATTTTTTTGTCTTGTGTTTGTGTTGTAGATTTTGTAAAGCGAAGCACTTTCACTGTTAGAAATCTGTTCATTAACGGAGCACATACATTAGGAGGTCTACGGGAGCGTGTGGAGTAAAAAGTCTAGCATTTTTTTATGGAAATGTAATTGAGTGGAATAATAATATTTTAATTAATGCAGGTTGAGATTAAATCCCATAAAATGATCATTAAGCAGGGTTTCAAAAGGAGGAGTCGGTTTTATAAAGAAAAAATGATTCTTTTCATTTATTTTAACAGGATTTACAACATCGCTGAACCTCTCTCACTCTCACCATATCTGTAATCGATACGCTATCTGTCTGTCTCTCTATCTGTCTCTCTATCTGTCTCTCTATCTGTCTCTCTATCTATCTGTTTCTCTATCTGTTTGCCTCTCTGCCTGTCTGTCTGCCTGTCTGTCTCTCTCTTTCGCTATCTGTCTGTCTCTCTATCTGTCTCTCTATCTGTCTCTCTGCCTGTCTGTCTATTTGTTTCTCTATCTGTCTGACTGTCTATCTGTCTCTCTATCTTTCTCTCTGCCTGTCTGTCTATCTGTTTCTCTATCTGTCTGTCTGCCTGTCTGTCTATCTATTTCTCTATCTGTCTGTCTCTCTATCTGCCTCTCTATCTGTCTCTCTGCCTGTTTGTCTATCTGTTTCTCTATCTGTCTGTCTCTCTATCTGTCTCTCTGCCTGTCTGTCTAACTGTTTCTCTATCTGTCTGTCTCTATGTCTGTCTGTCTGACTGTCTGTCTCTCTATCTGTCTGACTGTCTGTCTCTCTATCTGTCTGTCTGTATATCTGACTTTCTGTATGAGTTTCTGTTTGCATGCTTGTCTGTCTGTCTGTCTCTCTGCCTGTCTGTCTGCTTGCCTCCCTGTCTCATTGTCTTTTTGTCTTTCTGTCTGTCCGTCTGTCTACCTACCGGTCTCTCTGCATGTCTGTCTTTCTGTCTGCCTGAATGTCTGCCTGTCCCTGTCTGTCTGTCTGCCAGCATATCTTTTTCTATGTCTGTCTGTCTATCTGTGTGTCTGTTTCTCTGTCTGTCTGTCTGTCTGTTCGTTTGTCTGTCTCTCTCTCTGTCTGTCTGAATTCTGTGCTATAACTTTAATGCAGATCCAAACCCAGTGACTCTGTAAAGGAATTTAAACAGTAAACGAGCAACTGCAGTGTCACCTACTTAATTACTGTGTGTGTGTGTGTGTGTGTGTGTGTGTGTGTGTGTGTGTGTGTGTGTGTGTGTGTGTGTGTGTGTGTGTGTGTCTGTGTGTGTGTGTGTGTGTAGCGGGGGTGTACTCAGAGTACATTTTCAGATTAATGGCCGTCCTCCTCTCTCCTGCAGCTCTACATTTAAACAAGACGTTTTCTTCCCAGACTCTAATTCAAAACAAATTAACGTTAGTGCTCAGCTCACAGTGTTGACTGTTAAAGTGGAGAGATTCACTTTAAATACTTTCACTTTCATCATCGAAGGAGTCCCAAAATTCACAAGATGAATATTTTAGATGAAATGTCATGTAATTTTTCCAAAAAGTACAAAGTACAAAGTGTCTCATTTTTCAAAAGTGTCAGTAAGTAAATAAGAATTCTGCAGAATTCTGCCTCCTGATTGGATAAAACGGCTAATTG
>NC_062534.1:1598416-1628416 GCF_022655615.1 Tachysurus fulvidraco
GTAAATACTAGATTCTACATAGATGCTTCATGTGAAGTTTATAGAGCTACATAGAGTTTCATAGCCTTACTCTATATTCTAACTACATTACTCAATTGACATATACAAGTTCATATAACTGTCATGTAGCCTAGGATTCTATGAGATAAACATCAGAACTTTACTGAAGGGTGATTGTTCATAACGCTACATAGAGCTGCAGAGTAAAATGATTCTTCATATCATAAATTGGGCTGTTCATAGAGCTACATAAAGCTACACAGAGCTACATATCTACGATATAATATAGATTCTACAAGATGGAAGTGTGGTGTTCATAGCACTACATAGTACTAACGAGCTACATTAAATACTAGATTCTACATAGATCATTCATGTGAAGTTTATAGAGCTACATATAGCTACCTTATATTCTGGATTCTCCCCAGATGCTTTATAAGAGCAATGAGGGTGGTATTCATGAAGCTACATAGCGCTACAGTTTATTCCAGATTGTACCTTTATTCTTTATAGTCTACATTAATGGTGGTCTTCACAGAGATACATAGAGCTACATAGAGCTACACACGACTACAGTGTATTCTAGACTCTACCTAGATCCTCATATTTATATTCAAAATTTTAATATAAACTTGACATAAACATGAATAATCACTTTTGACCTCCTGTAGATCTTTATGTCATGTTTATATAACAATTAAAAGATCTGACAAATCAGTTATGACCTATATGGTGATATTTGGATTTGGAAGCAGGAGGAACCACAATTAACCTGAATTCTGGCCTTATGAAACGTCTTATGAACTGCATTTATAAGTAGTAGTAGTAGTATTAATACTCTAACATTCGGCTCACCCCTTTCAGCTCGTCTCCTGCTTATTTCACCCGAGACTTCAGGAGAACATAATGAAGCTATGATAAGTGTTCATCATCCTCAGCTGACTCGCGCTACCGCTGCGCTCCTCTATAATGAAGCTTCAGAGACACAGCCAGCCAAATCAGATCAAGCGTTAAAGTCCGTAATATCGGCGTTCGCGAGCCTCAATCAGGAGAGCAGAAAGAAAATGGGAGTAATCAAAAACGAAGGGACGGCTCAATGCGGCGCACCGTCAGCCTTCGTCGTTATCGAAATTTCACTTTACACCCACGCTCCACTTGACTGGTGATTAATATAAATTGCACAGAAGGCAGAAGTGAAATCTTAAGGTTGTATCTTCAAAGCGTAATCCATGCACACGCAGGAGAACTAATCCCACAGTTTATTCTATTAGTATTCACATGGACCTAAAGGCTCAGATTCCCTGATGCGACGCTTTTGTTTGATTTTCTTTGTTGTGACCTGAAGACAAGTGGAGAGCAGAGACGCTGTGTGTTTACGCTCATGTCTTATCGTTTCAGAACAAAGCTAAATCTCTGGATTTCGACAAAAATACGGTAGTGCTGTGACCATTTTCCTGCAGGAACACACACACACACACACACACACACACACACACACACACACAGACGGACTCACACACACACACATACACACACGGAGAGACTCACTCACACACACACACACACATAGACGGACTTACACACACACACATACACACACAGAGAGACTCACTCACACACACACACACACACACACAAACACACACACACACACAGACAGACTCACTCTCTCTCACACACACACAGACAGACTCACACACACACACACACACACACAGACTCACTCTCACACACACACACAGACAGACTCACCCACACAAACACACACACACACACACAAACGGACTCACACTCACAGACTCAATCACACACACACACACACACACACACACACACACACACACACACAGACTAACTCACTCACTCACACACACACAGACAGACTCACTCACACACAGACGGACACACACACACAGACTCACTCTCACATACACACACACACACACACACACACACACAGACTCACTCTCTCACACACACACACACACACACACACACAGACTCTCACACACACACACACACACACACACACACACACACACACACACACACACACACACACACACACACACACACGCTTGACCATAATCACACACTTACCATGTAGACTGAACTCTCATCCTAGAAAAGGTTTTCCCAAGACTTCGGCTCTAGAGTGAAAGCAGTCCTCATGCTATAAGAGGAACAACCGAAGAACCCTTAAGAGATCTGTAGTTACGTAATCGGTGGAACACCATCGCTCAGTATCAGATGTCATACTGGATTGGACTTTAGTGTATCATAAGTTCACTATAAGACACAGTCAGATCTAGGGGATATTCAGCAAAGCCAATCTGCCTCCCTGAATGTTTCTGGATGGTGGAATGAAACCGGAGAACCTGAGAGATCCAATACAAACGTGCCAAGAAAGTAGTGACATAGGATCAAAGCTGCTACTGTGTGATTCAGTGTGATTCAGTGATAGAGTGTAATTCAGTGTGATTCAGTGTGATTCAGTGATACAGTGTGATTCAGTGTGATTCAGTGTGATTCAGTGATACAGTGTGATTCAGTGTGATTCAGTGATACAGAGATTCAGTGATTCAGTGTGATTCAGTGATACAGTGTGATTCAGTGTGATTCAGTAATACAGTGTTATTCAGTGTGATTCAGTAATACAGTGTGATTCAGTGATACAGTGTGATTCAGTGATACAGTGTGATTCAGTGTGATTCAGTGTGATTCGGTGATACAGTGTGATTCAGTGTGATTCAGTGTGATTCGGTGATACAGTGTGATTCACTGTGATTCAGTATGATACAGTGTGATTCATTGTGATTCAGTGATACAGTGTGATTCAGTGTGATTCAGTGTGTTTCAGTGATTCAGTGATACAGTGTGATTCACTGTGATTCAGTGATACAGTGTGATTCAATGTGATTCAGTGTGATTCACTGTGATTCAGTGTGATTCACTGATACAGTGTGATTCAGTGTGATTCAGTATGATACAGTGTGATTCATTGTGATTCAGTGATACAGTGTGATTCAGTGTGATTCAGTGTGTTTCAGTGATTCAGTCTGATTCAGTGTGATTCAGTGATACAGTGTGATTCAGTATGATACAGTGTGATTCAGTATGATACAGTGTGATTCAATGTGATTCAGTGTGATTCAGTATGATACAGTGTGATTCAGTATGATACAGTATGATACAGTGTGATTCAGTATGATACAGTATGATACAGTGTGATTCAGTGTGATTCAGTATGATACAGTGTGATTCAATGTGATTCAGTGTGATTCAGTATGATACAGTGTGATTCAGTATGATACAGTATGATACAGTGTGATTCAGTATGATTCAGTATGATACAGTGTGATACAGTGTGATACAGTGTGATTCAGTATGATACAGTGTGATTCAATGTGATTCAGTGTGATTCAGTATGATACAGTGTGATTCAGTATGATACAGTGTGATACAGTGTGATTCAGTGTGATTCAGTGATACAGTGTGATACAGTGTGATTCAGTATGATACAGTGTGATTCAGTATGATACAGTGTGATACAGTGTGATTCAGTATGATACAGTGTGATTCAATGTGATTCAGTGTGATTCAGTATGATACAGTGTGATTCAGTATGATACAGTGTGATACAGTGTGATTCAGTATGATACAGTGTGATACAGTGTGATACAGTGTGATTCAGTATGATACAGTGTGATTCAATGTGATTCAGTGTGATTCAGTATGATACAGTGTGATTCAGTATGATACAGTGTGATACAGTGTGATTCAGTGTGATTCAGTGATACAGTGTGATACAGTGTGATACAGTGTGATACAGTGTGATTCAGTATGATACAGTGTGATTCAGTGTGATTCAGTGATACAGTGTGATACAGTGTGATTCAGTGATACAGTGTGATACAGTGTGATTCAGTGTGATTCAGTGATACAGTGTGATACAGTGTGATTCAGTGTGATTCAGTGATACAGTGTGATACAGGGTTAAGGTTAGTTTTACATAAACAGAGAATACTCGCAGGAACTTTCTGCTAAATGTGCATGAAACATCAATGTCAATCAAAAATCAATGCACCTGACATCATGTCACTGTAACCATGACAACAAGCACAGTTTATATATAAAAGCACAGCTAAATGAAAATGAGAGAAGAGGAAAGGACTGACTTTATGCCTTATGATGTACAGAATTGATTTTATACAAAAGGAGTGAGAGCGAGCACAGTGCTGATATGCAACCAGAGCAACGGTCATATAACGGCAGCCTATTATAATGTGGGCGGGGCTATAACGTTTGTTTAATAAAATTGTAATGAGTTTAATTACAAGGAAGGAAAACCTGTGTGAAGGGTTTTTTACTGTTATGAGCACACAGTTGATTAGAGAGGCAACGTTTTGGTGCAGTGTTCATACACATCAGGTGTTCAGGTGTAATGTACAGTACGATAGGTATTTGCTTTAGTGTGGTGCAGCATTAGGATCAAGAATAACCTCCAAGTGATTCCCAAAGGCTTTTTTCCAGTGTGGGGCATTGGAACACACTGAATCACACTGATTCACACTGAATCATACTAAATCACACATAATTTCACTAAATTACACTGTATCACTGAATCACACTGAATCACACTGAATCACACTGTATCACTGAATCACACTGAATAACACTGAATCACACTGAATTACACTGTATCACATTGAATCAATGTACCTGACTGAATCACACTGTATCACCGAATCACACTGAATCACCGAATCACACTGAATTACACTGTATCACATTGAATCAATGTACCTGACTGAATCACACTGTATCACCGAATCACACTGAATTACACTGAATCACATTCAATCACACTGTATCACTGAATCACACTGAATCACATTGTATCAATGAATCTGACTGAATCACACTGTATCACCGAATCACACTGAATTACATTGAATCACATTGAATCACACTGTATCACTGAATCACACTGAATCACATTGTTTCAATGAATCTGACTGAATCACACTGTATCACTGAATCACACTGAATTACACTGAATCACATTGAATCACACTGTATCACTGAATCACACTGAATCACATTGTATCAATGAATCTGACTGAATCACACTGTATCACCGAATCACACTGAATTACATTGAATCACATTGAATCACACTGTATCACTGAATCACACTGAATCACATTGTTTCAATGAATCTGATTGAATCACACTGTATCACTGAATCACACTGAATTACACTGAATCACATTGAATCACACTGTATCACTGAATCACACTGTATCACATTGAATCAATTAATCTGACTGAATCACACTGTATCCCTGTATCACACTGAATTACACTGTATCACATTGAATCAATGAATCTGACTGAATCACACTGTATCACATTGAATCAATGAATCTGACTGAATCACACTGTATCCCTGTATCACACTGAATCTCTAATTCACCGACTCACACCGTATCAGTGAATCACAATGTCTCACATAAAACCAGCTCCATGTGAATCTGTGTGAATCACATATATTATCAGGGAAGGACAGAAACACAGCATGAGCATCAAGGTCAAATCCTCGGTGTCTCGTGTCAATCTTAATGATGCCTTTGGTCCATAGATTTCAATAGCTCTTAAATATAATCTCCACTTTTTTCTTTTAATAAAGACTTTAAGGAACACGAGGCGCTCATCTGCTCTCAGCAGGTCATCGCGACTCCAGCATGCATGAATCCTTGGAGATAGAGATCTGGGGTTTAGGGATTGTCAGTTCTCCTGCCAGCAAGTAGGTAGCAGCAGGGCGCTACAGATTGTGTGGTCAGGTGTCTGTTGGTGTTGATTTGGAAAAGAAGTAGTAAGAGAGAGAGAGTGGACTAGAGAGGAAGTCCAATCCTGTCACTTCAGAGGGCGCACTGAGGTGTCAGCCATCACTAATGAACTGTGTGCACTGTAATGAGTTCTGCAACCAAGAAAGAAAAAGACAAAAGCAGGCTAGAAAATATACTGAGGATCTTTTCCTGTTGAACACAGAAGCCCATGAAGGGGTAAAAAAAGACCCATTTGACAGCATCCATGTGTGAAAGGAAGCTGATTCTGTATGATATTATAAGGATTTGTATAATTTATCCTTACACCTTCAAATGATATTTTACCGCCATCTTGTGGAAAAAGCCTGAATTACAACGTATCCCAAATTCCACAGCAAACCCTGATGATCAACCATAAACCCTAACGATCTGCATTATTCTACTCAGGAATTCGTTTAAAAAGTAAAAAATCTGTATAAATATGATGTCTATTACGTTAATGAGTCGGGGGAATTAAAGACACGCTTGCAGTCCATCTTTAAGTGACAGCTGTGGCAAAATTACCACCTCGATTTATGGATGTGAAGACACGGCTAATTGCATCCTAATGGATCTGAAGTGGTTTCTGTCATTAGGTCTGTGTTCATTTCAAACCAGCCTGTTCTATAGAGCACATTTTCTTTTTTTTTTTCTTTTTTCTTTCACTTTATTTGAGTAATATTATCAACATATATACAGTTGGATTATAACACACTAGTCAAAATATCCAAGGAAAAAATAAATAAAACTTTAGGAAACAGGGAAATGTCTTTCCAGAAACTTTAATAATACAGAAAATGCAATATACAGAAATATATATATATATATATTAAATTAAATTTGATTAAATTCATGATTTATTTAAAAAATTATATAAACTGATGAGTTAAAAATAAAAATAAAATCTCAATCAAATTAGTATTAATATTGAAACAACTACAAAAAGATTCACTTTGACACGGACGCTTTATTTGTGCTCATACACGTTTTATTAAAAAGCACAATACACAAAGGTAAAAAAAAAAAAAACCTCTGAGACTCTTAACAGGCTAAAAGGATAAATAAACAGTACCAGGGCTCTTAATTTTTTTTAAGACAGGCAAGAGTGACATTTCCAACCCCTGGCAAACTTTTCTACAAACTAAAATGTGCTAACCTGACATAGAGGGTTTCTTATTCATGTACATTAGTAAAAATGGTCTTCGGTGCTAAAGCTAGCCTCCTAGCCTACGTGAACTGACAGGATTTCTCAGACGATATAAAGTCGTATTCATCGTTCACATTTAATCTTTACTGCTAATGCTAGCTTCATTTTTTACGGACCTATTTTCAGGCTTATATATAAGCCCAAAGACGTGTAAATCAAACAGACTAATCTGTTGTCCGGCAATAGCAACTTTTATAATGCTAAAGTGAAGTGTTTGTAGATTTTTGTGTAAGCGTTATTAAATATTGTCCACTTCTTAGCGTTGTTATGGTAGTTATGATACTCCTCCAGCTGTGGAAAGATATCCAGCTGTTAATTTGGCAATCCACTCAAGATGCTGGTGGAAATTAGCATCATTTTTTCTATAAGGTATCAAGCAAATGAAGTGATTTAGCATGTGGTAGATGTTGTAGCTTAGCGGTTTAGGTGTTGAAATATTGATCAGAAGGTTGTGAGCTTGACGCCCAGGATTACCAAGCTGCCCCTGCTGGGTCCCTGTGCAAGACCCTCAAGTTGTATAAAACTGTGAGTCAATCTGGATAAGGGTGTCTGCCAAATGTAGAACATTTAGCTTTGTATAAATGCTTGATTAAATAAATTTTTAACACAATAAATATCCTTATACGAATTGTATTGAGCGTTAAAATATGTTATGTTGTGCAAGTCCGTCTGTCCTGCGGTAGTAGAAACATGATAAACACACAGGATCGGTTTCACAAGCTCTCAGATCATCGCATATGTAAACGGCAGCCAGTGTGATCTCTGCAAAAATCACTATTTCAAGTCAAATATGTAACAGAGTGTTAGCCACTGATCTCGTAATCACCGATTCCCTCTCTCTTCTATGCATTACTATCTGTTGAGAAATAATTCACTTTGAAAGAATCGAATCAGATCGTTCGTTTAAAGACGAGAAAGAAATCCAGACGTCTACAGAGTGAAAGACGGCAATAACAAGAAGAAGCGCTATAACATCATATATCTCATGTCACCTTTAACCCAGATCTGTGAGACCGACTGACCTTATGGACTTTGGAGAAAAAAATAGCTGCCCTAAGAGGCTTGAAATGCGCAGTGTGGAATTTAAAGACAGTTTCTTCTATTTCTAATTATATAGAGTAACTCTAACCGAGATTATCTTATGTCATGAATATTCTCATGTGTCCTCATATCTGTATCAAATCGGTTGTTAATTATTCACCGCAGAAGCTCTAATACGTTATTGTTTCTATAGTAGCAGCTTGAACGGGAGGAGCTTGTATGCTAGACGTTCTGATGTAGGAAACGATTCAGCTTCATGTTGGTAACAGTGACTCTGCTTTATCACACCACTCCGTCCTTGATTATTCACCCATAAAATTACCGAGTGTTTTATTCCTTTATACCTGCTATATACTGTATATGCTGGTATAAAAGTGTCACAATTTCCCTTTATAATAATATTTCAAAATAAGTACATAAAAGCCCAAAGCACATAAAACCCCAAGAGATCCTTTTTATTTAGTTTTTGTAGCTAAAGTGTTCTATGTAGTGTTTGTCATTTAGAAAAGGGGTGTGCAGGCTCAGTGGTTAAAGTGTTGGACTACCAATCAGAAGGTTGTGAGTTCAAATCCCAGATCCACCGACCTGTCGATGCTGGGCCCCTGACGAGGCCCTTAGTGATAATGATTGCTAAATGCCATAAATGATCATGTAAACCCATTTAAATGGGGATGTACTGAGAAGCACTGTGACTCATGTCATCTTTTCAATGTTTAGACGCTGTATTTCACCAGAGATCTGAAAAATGTTTTGTTTTTTTTCTCCACATATCGTGACAAACGGGGTCTCGTCTCCTCCCGAACAGTCCAGCTGTCTCACCGAACATCCATCTGTATGACATTAATGAATAAATGTCAGGTGTGAGATGTAAATTTGTTAAAACATTACAACAACATATGAACTTTTTACTCAGAGAGTTGTGTGAATGGGCGTGGCCTAATATGCAAATGCGGACGTTTGATTGACAACCTGATGTGTTATAGTGTTTGCGCTTTAATGTAAACTTCATATAAATTTAATAAATATTTTTTGCCGCAATAAAATTTGTATTGATGGTTTCAGAGGTACAAGACTGTATCAGTTATTTATTTATTTGTTTGTTTGTTTGTTTGTTTGTTTGTTTAATATGAAGGAATGCAGTTTGTCTTAAATTATAAATTTCAATGTGAAAAATAAATAATAAAATTCAAAGAAATACAAATAATTAATATATATAAATAAATAAATAAACGAATAAATAAATAAACAAATTAATAAATATGTAAATACAATTTATTTGCTTGTTTGGGTGTTTATTTGCTTGTTTGGTTTACTTTATGAGTTCACGCCTTACTTCCGGTTTGCAGACCAATCATGTCTCACTGCGCTGTTGTAGTGATGAGAAAAGAAACTCTTCTGTGATTGGAGGAAAAACAGCCTCAACCTCGTTTATGATTGGTTGCAGCGGGAACGGTTCAGCTTTCTTAAGACACGCCCCCTTTTATTTGGCGAAAGCACAAACATGGAGACGGCTGGGAAAGTAAGTCAGCATTAAATAAAGAATTTACGGCTAAAGTGTTGATTAACGCTGGATTTTAAGCCCTAGCGTGTTGCTAAAGCTCTATTCTGTGACCCGTGTGTTCATTTATTCACTGTAAGGTCTCAGTTGGTTGTGTTTATTAACGTTTTTAGCTCTGAAATGTAAGTTTTAATGAAAGTGTGTGTCCTCGTGCACAGTGTATGTCCTCGTGCAGGTCTTAACATACGGCCCTGTGGGATACCTAATCAATCATTACACATTGCATGGGGAATTTTAACCCTCAGATGACATGCAGTCAAACTTTAACACGTCCATTACACTAATACATGTCTCATGGCTATTTTACACGAATGCGCACATGCATTGTTATTTATTTAATTGTTTATCTATTTACTTATTTATTTATTGTTCTTTATTTCTTTTTTATTTACTTTATTTATTCATTTATGTACTTACTTATTTACATATCTTTTATTCATTTATTTATTTATTTACTTACTTATTATTTCAGGTGATCAAGTGCAAGGCTGCGGTGGCCTGGGAAGCTGGAAAGCCTTTATCACTGGAGGAGGTGGAGGTGGCACCACCCAAAGCCCATGAAGTGAGAGTTAAGGTAAATATCATTCACTTCATTCGGTCAGCGCTGAAATGCAAGTAGAAAGTTTTATTGAGTTGCAAATATTTATCACGTTTTAGCTTAAGTTATAATCACTGACAATCACACCTGAGATATGAAGCTTCCACTGTGCAAGTCCCTGTGACTGAGCTGTAACTATGGAACCGATAACGTATTATATTATTAAATCTAACAATATTCTTTATGACCAATCAGCATCGAGACTTGAGCATCACCGTGGTGTAAGAGGACAATAATGTGTGTGTGTGTGTGTGTGTGAAGGAGAAAATGGTAATTAGTTAAGCCGAGTTAACGAGTCGTCGTTTTACGTGTTTCAGATCCACGCGACGGCCGTGTGTCACACTGACGCCTACACTCTGAGCGGCAGCGACCCCGAGGGTCTGTTTCCCGTCATCCTGGGCCACGAGGGCGCGGGAACCGTGGAGAGCGTCGGGGACGGAGTGACTAAGTTCAAACCAGGTAGGGACTTCTGAAAGAATTCTGAGATGGTCAATTTTAAGATGAGATTCTCTTTCACACTTCTTTTTTTATTTATTTTTTTTTCCAGATACACTGTTACCATAGAAACATCTAGTTTCTAGTTGTCTCTCTAGATTAGAATTATTATTATCCGTAATCAAGATGAAACATGATTTAACGACGACTCAAAGGGAGATGTCACATCGCGTACTAATGAACCACCCAAAAATGCACACACTGATAAATTTAGTTACGTTTTCTGCAACGTCACAATGAAATATTTTTGTCATAACTTGCTAAAAAGACCAACACACTGTTCTCCATGATTTTTTTGTATTATTATTATTTATTTATTTACTTATTTTTTTTTATTTGCCATCTGGTTGGTCAGGAGGTGGGACGACATAACTGCGTCATCATGGATACACCGTGCATACCACGTGTGAATTAGCTTTAAGGGAGGGTTTTGGGTCGGATAAACGTGTGAAAGCGCCGTAAGGAAGGTTAGTAGACTGATGTCGTTATGCAAATTCTCAGGAGTCACGTTGTCTGATACGTCAACGGATCTTTTACTCAACATGCACTAAAAAACTGTCACGTAAGCGGTACGATGTACGTGTGATTTATTGTTGCAGCTATACGAAGGTACCAGGATGAAACTGCTGTTTAAACATTTAACAGTGTTCTAATAATAGTGATGTGTATTTGTTGTCGTTGTTTAGGAGACACTGTGATTCCTTTGTACATCCCACAGTGTGGAGAATGCAAGTTCTGCAAAAACCCCAAGACCAACTTGTGCCAGAAAATCAGGTTTGAATCGTTCTATTTATTAAGTGTAAATATGCTGTTAAAACAAAAACAAACGCATAAAAACGTCAGACACCACAGACGCTCACACTGTAGGCTGATTCTAAAGTACATTTTGCTGACTAGAATACAGACATTTGCATACTTACTAGTACGAAGGGTTATTTATTAAGGGAAACTGCATGTGTGTTTACTTTCCATGAATCCATACAACCTTCCTTCTATCCTTTCATCCATCCAGTTCTATAACGTATCAGTACACATGTGCAGACTAGTTGAATGTATCCTCACTTACCTCCTTGCATGCCAGACCTCCTGGACCCCATGTTATACATGCATTCCTACATGACTTCAGCTTATATTCGATTACATGCCTGTTTTGTGTACTTGCTTAGGATTATTTGCATGCGTATGTACTCATCATCTTAATCGCTCACGCATACGTCTGTACTCTCTTGTATGCTTTGTGTCTCAGGGTGACCCAGGGACAGGGTCTGATGCCGGATAAGACGTCCAGGTTCACCTGTAAAGGTAATCCAGTCTTCCACTTCATGGGCACCAGCACGTTCAGCGAGTACACGGTGGTGGCCGATATCTCACTGGCCAAAGTGGATGAAGGCGCTCCGTTGGATAAAGTGTGTCTGCTCGGCTGTGGAATCTCGACAGGATACGGAGCTGCGCTGAACACAGCCAAGGTGTTGCAGCTTGTCTCGGCGGGTTTACTGAACAATCAGATATACGATACACTACTGGAGGTTTACCTGGTCGTGTGTGTGCGTGTGTGTGGTCCTTGTCTCCCATCAGGTAGAGCCCGGGTCTGTGTGTGCAGTGTTCGGTCTAGGAGCTGTCGGACTCGCCGCCGTCATGGGCTGTAAAGCCGCTGGAGCCTCCAGGATCATTGGCGTGGACATCAACTCTGAGAAATTCGAAATGTCCAAGAAATTTGGCGTCACTGAGGTTGTTAACCCAAAGGACCACAGCAAACCCATCCAGGAAGTGCTGATGGAGATGACGGACGGAGGAGTGGACTACAGCTTCGAGTGCATTGGCAACGTCTCCATTATGGTAAAGCGAGAGTAGAAAAATGGTAAAAAAGAAAGTGGTGCAGTATATTTGATGTATTTGTGTAACTGTGTGTGTGTTTGACAGCGTGCCGCTCTGGAGGCGTGTCATAAGGGCTGGGGGACAAGTGTGATCATCGGTGTGGCTGCAGCCGGTCAGGAGATCTCCACCCGTCCGTTCCAGCTCATCGTAGGACGCACGTGGAAGGGCACCGCGTTTGGAGGTGGGACATCAGCCGAGACCTCGACATTAGAAGGGTTTAAACCGTCTGTGTCTGAATGACCGGTTTAAAAATGTTTAATAAATGTGGAGCACTCGAGAGGTGCGAGAAGAAAGCTTCAGCTCTGTTGTGGAGAGATCTCGGGTTTGAAGACTTCCAAGCATTCAATACTTCATTTATTGTTTTGACATCAAAGTAAAAAGTTCAAAAGTAAAAGTCTCTCTTTTTTTTTTTATTCTCATTAGCGATGGTGGGATTAGCATCATTAGTGTTGGTCATTGTAGCCTCATCAGCGACATCGGTACGATCGGCATCAGATGTCTCCTTCAGATCATTTAATCCAAAGTCTCTGTGTTGAAATCTTCACAGGCTGGAAGAGCGTCGAGAGCGTCCCCAAACTGGTGGACGATTACATGAACAAGAAGCTGATGGTTGACGAGTTTGTGACTCACACGCTGCCTTTCGCTCAGATTAACAAAGCCTTCGACCTAATGCACGACGGAAAAAGGTTCAGCTCTACTTTTTAACTGAAGGTTTTACTCAGTTATGTTAATAAAAAGTTCTCATCACCGTTTTCTATTCTGTGCTTTCCACAGCATCCGAGCCGTCCTGACCTTCTGAAGAGCAGCTTGAAGTCCTGCAGAAATATTCAATCATTAGTTCATTATCATTAGTTAGTTCATGTCTGACATTAATTACTAAGCACTTAAAGTTCTGATCCCGATCCAGTGTTTGTGTTTGTTAATTACTAAGCACTTAAGGTTCTGATCCCGATCCAGTGTTTGTTACACAAACACAAATTTGTTCATGAAAATGGATGATAAAATGTGAACGTTTGTCTGATTATTTAATAAAATTCACACCTGGAACAAACCTGTTGTGTTGGTTTTTGTTCATTAGTTAGTTTTCAGTATTATTGAGAAAAGAAAAAAAAACACGTTATTCAAATATAAAGTTCAGACAACTCTTCTGTCTGTTCACCAGATTAATAAGGAACATAATATAATTTGTGTTATTATGCATGGCTTAATAAAAAAAAAATATATTTTATTATATTAGTGTAATGGATGTGATTATTTATATATATATATATATATATATATATATATATATATGAGAGAGAGAGTGTATATTATAATTTATATTTTTCTTGCAAAGCCACATGTATATATGGATGAACATTCCAATCTAGGCTAATTAAGTGATGATTAAGTGATTAAAAAAAGAGGGTAATTAAAAAGAAAATGAATAACTGAATGTAATATTTCATGTATTTAATTTAAATCTTATCTATTTCAGCTTAGCTGTTTCTCTTCTTTTTAATTCTAATTAATGTAATATTTGATTTCCTAACATTTTTATTTATTTTCATTTTGTTCAGTTTTCTTTCCATTTAAATAATTTTTACATTTTTTTATTACGTCTCGTTTTATTTTAACCATTTAATGTAACAGAATTACATTTATTTTATTATTATTTTAAAATTCCTACAGCTTTACAATGTGAACACCCTACAAGATGCAGCTCTTTAGTGCACTTCACGTCGTCACCTTGTTCATTTGAGACACACCACTCACACACACACACACACTCACACACACACACACACACACACTCACACACACGCGCGCGCGCACAGACACAGACACACACAAACACACATACATCACCTCACAGTGTCAGAAGATGGCGACTGCTGAACCGGTGAGAAAAAACGTGTGAATTTAACACGTTTGTTTATGTTGTTAGAAGTAGGAGCAGCTCATATAAACACTGTGTGATGGAGCACAAGCGTCTCTCGTTAGGTGTTTGAGTGTTTTGTCTTAAATAACTAACTTTAGTATTGATTAAGACGGAGTTAAACCTGTTAGCTGGATCACATTAAAACTGCAAGATTTAGCTCTTTAGCTTTAGCTCTTTAGCTTTAGCTCTTTAGCTTTAGCTCTTTAGCTTTAGCGCTTTAGCGCTTTAGCGCTTTAGCTTTAGCGCTTTAGCTTTAGCGCTTTAGCTCTTTAGCTTTAGCGCTTTAGCTTTAGCGCTTTAGCTCTTTAGCTTTAGCTCTTTAGCTTTAGCTCTTTAGCTTTAGCTCTTTAGCTTTAGCTCTTTAGCTTTAGCTCTTTAGCTTTAGCTCTTTAGCTTTAGCGCTTTAGCTTTAGCGCTTTAGCTTTAGCGCTTTAGCTCTTTAGCTTTAGCTCTTTAGCTTTAGCTAGTGGGCGGATAAGTGACCAGTTGTGATGACTAAATGTGGGATTAGTTCTATAAATGAGGTTTTTCTGTAAATATATATAGTTACTTTTGACTTTAAGCCTTTGTTTACTCGCGTCATACAGCAGCTGTGTTTTATATTAATTAGCTACACTGTTAACTCGCCTCAGGCTAATATTAGTTAATAGTTATATAAATTAGTTATATGAAGTATTTATGTGAAATTTCCAAACTGTGTTTTGATTGAATTCTGGATTATTTTGTGTGTTTGTTAACTAAAGTGTTCAATAAAAAGTAAAATTCTCGATTCTGATTGGTTGATGAAGTGAGGAATAGAACTCTGTGTTATGACGTGAGAGGAAAATAATCAACGGCACCGAGGTGTGATGACCGGATCACTTTCCTACAGCAGTGTTTTTATCGTTTAGATACTGTACATACGTTTCAGCACGTGTTTGTTTATTTGTTTGTTGTTTATTAATTGTAGGAAGTGAACCAGATTACATCGAATACAGAAGAAGAGCAGAACGAAGCTGCTGGCCAAGAAATTGTAAATCCTGAGGATTATATTAAACATCCACTACAGAACAGGTACAGAATCATCACTGCCCTCAACACACCCCCACACACACACACCCATACAAGTCGGGGGCAAATCGTGGCCTAGTGGTTAGAGAGTCTGACTCGTAATCCTAAGGTTGTGGGTTCGAGTCTCGGGCCGGCCACGACTGAGGTGCCCTTGAGCAAGACACCGAACCCCCACCGAACACCGAACTGCTCCCCGGGCGCCGCAGCATAAATGGCTGCCCACTGCTCCGGGTGTATGTTCACGGTGTGTGTGTTCACTACTCTCCTCCTCCTCCTTCCTTCTTCTTCCTCTTCTTCTTCATCCTCGATCTTTACATTCTATTTCGTCCATTCGCATCCAACTTCTCCCTTTTTTTCTTTTCCTTCTTCTCCCTCTGATTCTTATTCTTAACATTCTTAACTGCTTCGTGTTCTTACCCGTGACACTCTCCTCCTCCTCCTTTTTAATTTTGTACTCCTTCTTCTTCTTCTTCTTCTTCTTCTCATCCTCCATCTTTTGCTTGTCCTCCATCTCCTTCCTCTCCATTTTTTTCCTCCTCCTCTCCTTCCTCCTCCTTTTCCCTTCTTCTTCTTCTTCTTCTTCTTCCCCTTTGTATGACTTTATTAGATGGACCCACATTTAGACACGTTAGTCACTTTCTTCTCCTCCAGTGTTAGTTGTTGAGTTTTTATCTCCACAATGAATTGTTGCACATCGCACATGGTTTCTCTTTCATCTTCTTCTGTCACTCTCGGCCTGTTTCTTTATGTGAACATTAATGAGGATTGAGACGGCCATCGCTCAGACGCGAATAGCGACGTGAGCTGGTTATAAAATTTAAACCTTTGAATCAAATGACAGAAGAAGTGGTGATTAGTCGTGATGTGTGTTTTTTCACTCCCAGATGGGCTCTGTGGTTCTTTAAGAATGACAAAAGCAAAACCTGGCAAGCGAACCTGCGACTTATCTCAAAGTTTGACACAGTCGAAGACTTTTGGGCGTAAGTTACTTCACCTTAACGTTCTGTGTCGAATCTGTGCTAACGATCGTCTCTTTATCATCACTAACACTGTGATTAGTAGCTGAGCAGCATCGAGTGACACGAAGCCGTCATATCCGAGAGATTGATAGGTTTGGGGCTTAAACAAAAACAAAAGATCATTACTAAAATCCATTTCCTAAAGAAAATTAGTTTAAAAACTGCCAATTGAGTAGCAAGTAATCTTGTGACCGAATCGTCCAAGAAAACACCTTCGCAGTTCGCTGCATGACGTCAGCGCCAAAAAAAAACCCAACATTATCTTTGGAGGCCATTTTTTCTCTCCTCACTTTGCATCTCAGTCGTTAGACTTTTCTCTCAGAGGGGAAATGTGATTACAGAGCCACCAGGGGGCAGTATATGATTATATTTCTTACATCATCTCATTTCTTTATATGAATTAAAAATTCTGTTTGAAGAACGGCATTTTTTCCGTCTTTTCTCATCTTAGACTTTACAATCACATCCAGCTCTCCAGTAACTTAATGTCTGGATGTGATTACTCACTTTTTAAGGTAAGCTGTTTTATTGTTATGATCGCTTTGATTCGTTTTACTCATTCGCACTTGTACACACTTGAGGTGTCAAATAATGAATGTAGAAATGTCTACAGCATCGGAGCCCCAGGACACAAAAGAGCGTGTGAACTGAAGAGGGTGTTTTTTTTTTTTTTTGTTTGTTTTGTTTTTTGTTTTGTTCTCCCCTCCGAGCAGGACGGAATCGAGCCCATGTGGGAGGATGAGAGGAATAAACGTGGTGGACGCTGGCTCATCACTCTGACCAAACAGCAGCGCAGAGCAGATTTGGATCGCTTCTGGCTCGAGACGGTGTGTATCCTCGCTCTCAGGTCCACTGATCCATCAGGTTTTTATGAAAGTGTAACGAGAAAAGTGTGTTTGTTTCAGCTCCTGTGTCTGGTGGGTGAAGCTTTTGACGATCACAGCGATGACGTGTGCGGAGCCGTCGTCAACGTTCGAACGAAAGGAGACAAAATCGCGATATGGACGACGGACTACGAGAACAAAGACGCGATCGTACACATAGGGTGAGGACGATATGGAGCCTCGGAGAGTTCGAGTTCAGGAACCATTTTTTATATTTAACTGAGATTTCTATTTAATGTGTGTGTGTATCTGTGTGTCTGTGTGTGTGTGTGTCTGTGTGTGTGTGAGATTCTAGGCGTGTGTATAAGGAAAGGTTAGGCGTTCCGTCTAAAGTCATCATCGGCTACCAGTCCCACGCAGATACGGCCACGAAGAGCGGCTCCACCACCAAGAACAAATTTGTTGTCTGACGTACGTCTCTCTCTCTCTCTCTGTCTCTCTATCTGTCTCTCTCTCTCTCTCTCTCTCTCTCTGTGTGTCTGTCTCCCTCTCCCAGTCTTTCTCCCTCTCTCTCTCTCTCTCTCTCTCTCTCTCTCTCTCTCTCTCTCTCTCTCTCTCTCTCTTTCAGTCTCTCTCTCTATTTCTCTCTCTGTCTCTTCCTTCCTCCCTCTCTCCCTCTCCCCACCACCCTACTGATAATAGATTCTGGAATCTGATTGGTCAGAAGGAGTTTTATATATTTATTTTCAATAACAGCAGCTCGTGCTTATATGAACGCTCTCGTTCTAATACCTTATCGTTATCCTCCTACAGCAACAAGGACCCGTACGGGACAGTTTGTAGCTCAAGCAGGAACTCGCTTGTTCTGTGGCTGTTCAAGACTCTTTTAAATCTCTTTCTACACCAAATAGAGCGTTGTTATAGCACACACACTATGTAGGGAGCCTACATAGTGAATAGGGAGGTGAAATATTAGTGACATATAAAAGGTCAGGTTGCATGTGGATTTATTTATTTTTTAATTTATTTGTAAGATATTAAAGTTTGGAATGTGTTTACATTTTTTTTAAATATTTTTTTTTCTCTCACTTTCTTTGTTTCTTTCTTTTCCCCCCCAGAAATTGCAGCAGTCCTGTTTAAGAAAAGAGGAAAAAAAACCCAAACAAAATAAATTTGCATCTAACAGCAGAGTCGACGAAATCGGAGCGTTCTTGTTTCCAGGACGACGTGGGGGAAAAAAATCTTGGGACATTTATGGAGACTATAAAAGCGGTGTACGTCTTGTACACCTGCACGGTGTATAAACACCAGACCACGTGATTGTTTTTGTTTTCTTTATATTTTCCCTTCTTTTTATTTTATTTGATTTGATTTTAAACGTCATTATTCCGTATATCATTAATTACGAACCGAGACGTGATCTCGTCGCGGTGTTATATTTCGAATGTGTTCAATTAAAAAAAAAAAAAACATTTGTTAATTAATTTTTTTTAAAAATACGTTACATTTAAGGCTCTTTTGAATACTACACTTTCAAGCTAATTTATTTCTGTGTTGTTTTTTGTCTTTCGCATTTACATTTTAGTTCATTTTAGAGTATTAATACGATGATGTGTTAAGACGCATCGAGGGTTTTTTTTTTTGTTTACTTTCTTTATAGTGTTGTACATCTCTGATTTTTTTTTTTTTGTTGTTGTTGTTGTACTTTTTTTCATTTAATGATAAATGATTATAAAGAGTTTGAGAGTTCCGAAAGCTCCTGATTCAAAGATTTACAGATAAAAGAAAAATGATTATGAGGATTGTTTAAGTGTAAATAAATTTGTACAGCGCGTTGTCTTAACGCCGTCTTTATAGACGTCATCTGTTGTGGTGAGTGGATTATTTTTTTTTCTCTCCACATTTAATATCGTTGAAATGTAGTGATTTGAATCTACATTAAGTTACAGTCGTATTTATATATTTACATTTTTGGTATAGATGGGATTTATGTTCATAAACATATGATCTCATGAACCTAAATACATAAATAAATAAGATTAAAGTAGACGTTAAGCCGAGATGAGATTAGAGCCGCTGTGATCTCAGTGCTCTGAGTTTATCGTGTTTTATTTATTTCATTTGAATTTAGGATTAAAAACTGTAAATATTCTGCATTAATTTACAGGAATTCAATCATTCTGTGAATTCTACTGAATTCTGTGCGGCTTTTTAATCCGATTAGATTTAATTAATTTAAGTCACAGAGAGAAATAGAAATAAAATAGAAAAGATTTTATTCCATTTTTTATTTTTACTTCTGTTAATTTCGACATCAGATCGTTTACTTGGCGAACGTTACGAGTACGTTATAAGTACGTTCATGAATTTTCAGGTCAAAATTCTAAAATTTCAAATGGAGCGCTAATTAAAATAATCCTCTTTTAGTTCTGATCAGTTTAGAAGAAACCTTCGTTGAAATTTACGTTGATGCTACATGATTTAATAAATTCTGAATTTTACGAAATTTCCGGAAAACGCAATTGATTAAAAAAAGCTAATTAAAATCTAATTCAAAAGACAAATCGAGGTGCTGTTTTTATCTTTTACTTTTATTCTTTTACATGTTTATCATTTGTTTAATTTTTCACCTTTTAGAAAGTCTTAAATCTATATATTATACTATATATTTACATAGAAATAAAATTCCTTCTTTTTATTACTGAATTTGTTTATGAAATGACTAATTCCGGACCAACACACACATGAGCGTCGTCCTACATCGTTTATTCCAAACTATCTGCTAGAATTCTCCACCTTGGAGTGAAAATTATAGAACATTTCTGTAATTTTAGACATATTCACGCTTTAAAGGTCGTCAGCTTCTCTTTTAATTCAGAGAGAATCTTTTATCGGGGTTTTACGGCTCGGTTCGGCCGAGCCGGTCCTCCTCGACTCGATTGTGTGATGATGGAGCTCGGTATTCAAAGAGGTTCTGAGAGAAGAGAAGCGTGTGAGTGACCAAAATGAATCGGAAACAAATTTCTACATAAGGAGAAATCGAACATGATTCGTGATTCGGAAGAAAAACCGAGTGAGTTTTTTTATACGTGGATTTTAGAGTTTAAATCACCGAATTATTTTAATTACTCACCAATTTCATAAACATTTTATAGAATAATTGTTTCATTAAGACTCTTGATTTCAATCATTGTTTAGTTGCCATGTTGTACATTCAGCTTTGCCTTTTATGGAGTTTTGTGGGCGTGGCACAACTAGGTAAATGCAGTCTATGTGCTGATTGGCTTTGGCCAAAATTTGTACACAAGAGTTTTTGTACATTTTGTAGGTGAGTTTGACCAAAACTATTTATATGCAACATTATTATGAGGAAGGAGGCACGGTGGCTTCACCTCACACCTCCAGGGTCGGGGGTTTGATTCCCGCCTCCGCCTCGTGTGTGTGGAGTTTGTATGTTCTCCCCGTGCCTCGGGGGTTTCCTCCAGGTACTCCGGTTTCCTCCCCTGGTCCAAAGACATGCATGGTAGGTTGATTGGCATCTCTGGAAAATTGTCCGTAGTGTGTGTGTGTGAGTGAATGAGAGTGTGTGTGCCCTGTGATGGGTTGGCACTCCGTCCAGGGTGTATCCTGCCTCGATGCGGTAGAAGATGAATGAATGAATGAATTATTATGAGGGAAATAAATGACGAGAAAAGAACTGGCAAAGAAACAATCAGGTTATTCAGATTACTAATAAAGCAGAAGATGTATTAAGAAAACACAAATTGCGTAGTTAAACTGGTGGCCAGTCTGGTGCAGATCAACTTCTGTATTAGCCTCTTGTGCTAACAGTAAAGAAGCAAACCTCAGACTGTGTAAATATCTCGGCTGACTGACAAAGTTTGGGGAAAATAGAACATTTCATACATTTATATCTCATTAAGTCCAATTTTTAAATCTTTAGAATGACGTAAACACAGAGTTTATTAGTCGCTAGGTTTAAGAACAATGTTCTCTGCTGCTCGACTGATCTTTCGTCTCGCCGTCCGAGAACGTCTCCGCGTTTATGGGATTTATTTGTCCGTTGTCCTGCAGCGTGTCCTCCCTAACGGGCTCCAGAGGATGATCTGTTGTAAGGCTCTCCGCAAAAACCGAGTTGTTCCTGCTCCGTGGGTGAAAGTGTCCCTGGTCTGGGAACGGAAATGGACTCTTGCTATGAAAAGCAGGACTGGGACACGGGCTGGAGAAGGACAGCGTCCTCTGGCTGCCATACACGTAGCTGCCAAAGTTCTCCATGGAGTCTCTGGAGTCTTTCCTGTTCTGGCAGGACGAGGTGCCGTGAGGAGGAAACGTCCTCCACACCGAGCCACGTCTCCGACAGCGCAGGATTCGAGCAAACGCCCTGCGGAACTCACGGCTGTAACACGGGTAGATGACGGGGTTCACGCAGCTGTTGAAGTAACCGAGCCAGAAGACGAATTTAAAGACGGATTTTGGAGGACGTAGGTCAGTGTTGAAGGAGACTGGAAGAGAAGAACAAAAGCAGAATTAACTTTTTAGGAAAAAACAGAAGGTTCCTTAAGGTTCTTCAGCCGTTTGGACCACAGACCAAAACAACATAAAACACATGGTTCTTGTTTTCTGTATTAACACCTAGGAGGTCCTCAAACTGCCAGTGATTAACTTCAGACACAATTCCATTCGTGCTGAAATCAAAACAAAGCAGTAAGATAGGACAAATCATAAGACATAAAAAAATAAATAAAAGCTAGAAAAAAAAAATAATAATAATATATACATGTACAGAATTTTGGTTAAAAAAAAAGTATTATTATACATATTATACTGTTAATTTGTTTAATGTAAAAGCATTGTGTGTGTGTGTGTGTGTGTGTGTGTGTGTGTGTGTGTGTGTGTGTGTGAGAGAGAGAGAGAGAGAGAGAGAGAGAGAGAGTTGTAAGTTGTGTTTTAAGAAGAACTCTGTCCGTATGTGTGTGTCTGTGTGTGTAAGTTGTATTTTCTCTTTGTGTGTGTGTGTGTGTGTGTGTGTGTGTGTGTGCGTGCAAGTTGTATTTTAAGAACTACTCTGTGCGTGTGTGTTTGTGTGTGTGTGAGTGTGTGTGAGAGAGAGAAAGAGGGAGAAAGAGAGACGGAGAGAGGGAGAGAGAGAGAGAGGTGTCAGGAAACTCCTCCTTTCTTTGTTAATTATCCGAATTTCCTCTCCATGTGAATCCAAGCTTCAGTCCTTCATTTCACAATAAACATCATAAGAATGAAGAAAGGGCTGAAGTTTCTTTACAGATTATACAATAAAAAGCCGGAAGATCACATTACATGCAGGGGAGTGCAAACTTTTGCACCGGAGGCCATGTAAAAATAACACGAGTCACACAGTCGGCTGTAACGCTGCACCATTCATGGGTCCTGATAAAAAAAACAAGAGGTTTCCTCTGTCTCTGAGTACACTTCATGACACACACACACACACACACACACACACACACACACACAGAGTTGTTCTAAAAACACAACTTGCACACACACACACACACACACACGGAAAAAGTTTGTCTTAAAACACATCTTGCACACACACAAACACACACACACACTCACTCACTAACTCATACACACAGACACAAAGACAAAGTACAACTTACACAAAATACAACTCACACACACACACACACACACACACACACACAAACACACACACACACACACACACACACACAAACACACACCTTTAATAAGTGTTAAATACAAATCTTCAAAACACTCACTGTATAAACACTGATATGTTTCTTAAACAATTAATTCAATTATGATTAATCTTTTGTGTCCATGTTAATGGGCCGTTGCTATAGAAACACTAATGTGTTAAAAACCACTAAACCTTTCCTGTTTAGAGCTGCGGATCGATAGAATAGTGTCATGCTATTCTTTTCTCTCTCTCTCTCTCTCTCTCTCTCTCTCTCTCTCTCTCTCTCTCTCTCTCTCTCTCTCTCTCATTCGCCTCCCTGGTAAATATCTGGATGGATGTTTGATGCTAAGCTTAGTTTCTAATAAAATACCAGTCCAGCCCTGACTCGAAGCGTGGGATTCGGCTCAGAGGTCGAGTAAACTTCGGTGTGACTCAATGCTAAGGCGTTAGACTGTGGAACATATTTCTGTTTTTTTTTTTTAAGCTCTCTTATCTAAAGCAATGAGAAACACAGACACAGAGACATCACTCTCCTGACACAGCTCTAATAGAATAAATAAAACTAAACCCACTTCCTCTCCTGAAGCCATATTCAGTATTAGTTATACACAAAGGGGCGGAGCTTACCTAAAGTAAAAGTGTGTTACTGAATAATCTTTTGTAACGACGTTACATCTGATTCTAACCTTGAAAAAATTCATTCACTGATTAATTTTTCAGCATTAAAGTCTCTAAAAATTATAGCATCTGAGACATCGACGTGTCTTTTATGGACTTGGAGACAACTCCACGATTTCTTTTCGGATCTTTACGGAAGACAAAAATCTGCTGTTATTTTATGAACCTGACCAAAACGATTTGAAGCGTAATTAAATTCCATGAGGGTTTAGATTAGGATCTGTGGCTTCATTAAGTTAAATACAGTGTGCTGGATCAAGTGCTATTTTTTCTATTCACTGTGTAAATAAGTAGAATTAAAGTTAAAGTGATGTGGAAAGTTTTCATGCAGCGATATTTTGCTGATACACTCAAACCGATCATATTCATCTTTCTGTCAGGTTTAAAGTGTTCGAAGGCAGTCGTCCGGGCGACTACAAAAATGTACAGGTTTGGGATTAGGAATTAAACACAGGTGATTTCAATCATCTGAATCTAAACATGTAGCAGGTAAATTAATGACACTGAAATGTTGTATAGAAAAATTGAGATTGTTCAGTCTCAGAGACCATTTAAGGTGCTGTGTAAAGGTTTTTATGAGAGCAATTTAATTCGTTCATTCATTCATTTTCTACCGCTTATCCGAACTTCGGGCATCGAGGCAGGATACACCCTGGACGGAGTGCCAACCCATCACAGGGCACACACACACTACGGACAATTTTCCAGAGATGCCAATCAACCTACCTTGCATGTCTTTGGACCGGGGGAGGAAACCAGAGTACCCGGAGGAAACCCCCAAGGCACGGGGAGAACATGCAAACTCCACACACAAGGCGGAGACGGGAATCGAACCCCCGACCCTGGAGATGTGAGGCGAACGTGCTAACCATTAAGCCACCGTGCCTTCCTCAATTCGATTCAATTCAATTCAATTTGTTTGTGCTGCACATTTAACAACACACATTGTCTCCAAGCAGCTTTACACAAGTATAGAAACAGTTACTGTATATTTCTAACATCTATCTCTAATGAGCAAGCTGGAGGTGACAGTGAAGTGACAAGTCCCTGAGATGATATGAGGAAAAAACCTTGAGAGGAACCAGACTCAGAAATGAACCTCATTGTCAGTGATCTCTTACTGTTACAGTACATGCTGAGATAAAACCCTTCACCCTCATCAGCTCCAGCGCTCGTATATAATGACCGGCTGTTAGGCTGATGGAGGATCCCAACGGAGGTTTCCGGACTCCAGAGCAAAATATATTCATATGTTTATGTGTCCGTCTATGATTGGTTGTATTTTTTTTTTAAAGTAGGCGGTTCTTAGCCATGTTGAAGGAAACCCGCTTTGGTTCCTTATACGCAAAAACACAGCATGTCATTTTTATCACCACAAAAAACATAAACCTTGTGAAGCTTAAATAAACTTCTACGATTTCTAGGACGGCTTTTGGAGTTGAGACCGTGAAGCTGGAGTCAGATATTGTGTTGTTATAGTAACAGAACAATTACATGGGGAATAAAACCCTAACATCATGCTTTCATAGGACACGAAGCAACAAATCGGCCGTGATGTGACAATCCTAAAGAAACGCCATACTTTTTTATTGGGTTTAATATACAGACGAAGTTAGCGCCTTAAGCTAAAGTTGTGACAGCTAGCAGCGGTTCCAGTTCCTGCTGTAGCTCTGACTGATACAAATCCTTACATAATCCACGAGCTAGCTAGCTAGCTAGATATCTGGCTAGCCCTGTGAGGGAATGAGGATTTTTATAAATATTGATTCTAAATAATCCACATATTTTTTTGCATAGCTTTGTCGCGGATTAGCTAAACGCAAACAGCTAGCTCTTTCAAAATGTAAATCTCTAAATATACAGTCATTAATTATAACAGATCAATCTGAGGACCTGTAACTGAACGGGATGCACTTATTATTTCCAGGGATTTCAGTACAGTGTAACAGATATTGCGTCATCGGGTAGGCGTGGCCTATCTGATAATCTAACCTTAACCCTAACCATAACCGTAGTTTTTGGTTGTTTATTTTAGAAAACAAATAAACAACCAAAAACTACAAAAACTTTTGTCCTTCGTAGTATGCTGTTTTTTTTTTTTTAAAAAGAGGGCGTTTTTCCAAGACCTCCGTAAACACGGCCACTTTACGTTGTGGTAACGAAACCCCTGGAATTTAGTGAATGCCGTAACTGAAGTAGCTTTGATAGCTAAATAGCTAGCTAGTCTAGTAGTTACTCCAAGAGCAAAACAAATGATAACGTTTTATAGATTAGAAGACGAACAAACGGACCGGAACGGAATTGTTAATAGAGTAAAAAATTACAACTATATATATATATTTTTTAATTATTTTAAAAATACATTCAATAAAGTCTGTTTAGCTAGCGATATTTTTAGCAAACAAATAATCACGATTTCATGTTTTTATAATCTGAATTTCATTTGTTTTGTTGTGGATTTATTACATCCTTTTTGTAAGGCTGATATCAGGAGTTTCTCTTTTTTCCCAGATACGATTTTGGAGCGCTACGATGTTTAGCGATGTGTTGTGTAAGACTAATGCACTTCAGATGCTTCTGCGCCTTGAGAGAATAAGCGGTCATGCGGTGCCGACAGACGTGTGTTGCGCAGTCCGTGCCGCGGTGTGCGCTTATTATTGTTGTCGTTACATAAACGTTCTTACAGGCTAAGTTTGTGTTTAAATGAAACCGTGTTCAAGGATGGAGGAGAAGAGAAATCAGCATGCTACAGTAAGTGTGAAGAGAGAATGTACAGAACACACACACTCCATTTCTGAAGTTTTTACCTCCTTACTATCTCCGGCGTATGAAATATGACCCACTAATTCTACATGCTGTCCAAAAAGACAATAGGATCGAGCTACGCTGACCGCTAACCGATTCGGAAAACAGGATGTTATGGTACAGACTGTATATCTTTCGATTGTTTGCTTCCTTTAAGGGCCGCTGTAAAAAGGTTTGCGATAAAACCTTTATATATAATTTTTCAGCTTGCGTGTGCATGAAAAAATCTTGGAGCCTTGGGAACTTGTTCTTAGAGTCGAGATTTTTAGACTGCATTACTCTCTCACTCACTTTCTGCCGCTTATCCGAACTTCTCGAGTCACGGGGAGCCTGTGCCTATCTCAGGCGTCATCGGGCATCGAGGCAGGATACACCCTGGACGGAGTGCCAACCCATCACAGGGCACACACACACACACACACACACACTCTCATTCACTCACTCATTTTCTACCGCTTATCCGAACTACCTCGGGACACGGGGAACCTGTGCCTATCCCAGGCGTCATCGGGCATCAAGGCAGGATACACCCTGGAAAGAGTGCCAACCCATCACAGATCACACACACACTCTCCTTCATTCACACACACACACACTACGGACAATTTTCCAGAGATGCCAATCAACCTACCATGCGTGTCTTTGGACCGGGGGAGGAAACCCCCGAGGCACGGGGAGAACATACAAACTCCACACACACGAGGCGGAGGCAGGAATCGAACCCCGACCCTGGAGGTGTGAGGCGAACATGCTAACCACTAAGCCACTGTGCCCCCCCACTACATTAATTTATGCAAAATTTAGAGATCGGATTTGACGGATCACGTCTCGAGGGCGTCTCGCTCTGATTGGTCAGTAGGTTAATGATTCATTTTCTACAACAGTAGTTATAATACATCACCGTTTCTATAGCAACGACTTACGCAGGGACTTGTACGGCGAACGTTCGGATATAATCGCTGACACGCTGAAAGAAGAATATATAAATCTGAAACTTCTGTCTAACTTGACAAGCTGTTTTTTTTATTAATGTAACTATAAACAGATAAAAAAAACACCAGAGTTAACATTTTAACGTTATGTTTATAAAATCTTTACGTCTTTTTTTAGTCTGTCTAATTAAAACCCGTGTCTCTGCCGAGCTAAAACGGGAACTTGTGAGCAGATTTTTTTGGAGGATTATCATGCCAGGACTTTATCTTATCATCCTGCCCCTAATCTACAGAAAGATAAAGCACTATGCTGCTAAGCGACTCAGGAAATCCCAGGACCCGGTGCAGAGGTCTGCTCGTTATTCTGAGAAATCTTGTCTAATTAAGAGCCAATCCAGCTGCACTGTGGCCCCGGGGCCATGACCCTGGGCTTGCAGAGGAATGACTGTGATGTTAATGCATTTATAATAACCACACGATCTAAACATCTCCATTCTCACACACAGCTTCTCCCAGAGCACAGCTGGATCAGCAAAGCAGCAGCCCTGCAGGGTGAGCAGGAAGTGGAAGGGAAAATAAAAGCCCCTCTCCTGCTCTCTTTAAGTTTTCCTCCACGGCCGTCCTCACGACCGTGGCAAAAGGTCGACACCACGAATTGTCTATTACTCTCTGCGTGACCTGCAACCGGATATCCGGCAGCGTTTGAGCACAGGGCAGGATTTATATATATATATATATAAAAAAAAAGAACTTTTCAAAAGAGAAACCCCACTAACAGAGTAATGAAGTCCATGATTGTGCTCCAGGCACTTAAAAGAGTCAAAACACATGCTGGTGATTCACAGACTCTCAAAAAGATGGTTTTAACACGAAGCTTCTACACTGAAACCAGCTGCAGGATTAATATACACGAAATCACACGTTATTACTGAACCAGATAGATAGATAGAGAGAGAGAGAGAGAGAGAGAGAGAGAGAGAGAGGGAGAGAGAGAGAGAGAGAATTTAGCCTGATGCTCCCTCCACCATTTAAACCTAATCGTCCTGCTTTTGGAAGTTTACTCAAGTGTTCAAAAGCTCTTTAGATGGATAAAGTAAAAGTCCATCCTGAAACAGTTTCTTTTCTGTTTTTTTGTAGACTGGTGCTTGTTATTTAAGGCTGTTTATTTTTCTGTTGTCTGTCACGCAAAGATCACAGGATGGCGTTGTTATTGCTAGTGCAAGGAAACCCTTAAGGGATAAAAAAAAAAAAAAAAAAAAAAAAGATTCTTTCCTCATGTCAATTTCGACTCACATTTCCGAGATATCCAGCACAGAAACGGCGGAGATGTCAGAGCGAAGTGCTTGGCTCACGTTCCCACAATGCAGTGCAACTATACCATGTTTATGGGGTAAACAATGAAAATGTCGTTAAACTGAAAATCTCCACTAGAAGTTTGTTTAAGGTCACACGATAATCATAAAGATTTACATGCGACTTTGGAGTTCTTTGAGGTCCTAATTTTCCATGACTTCCCCACGTGGACAAAAGGAAGAACCCATAAATGTTCTAGATTTAATCTCTGCTTCCCAAGAGTGTTATTAAACTGGGAAAAAAGGGGTTTCCCTTTAGGGAACTCGCAAAGGTAGCTTGGTGTTGCTTTCATATGTAAGTTCTCAAGCCAGATCCTGAAGAACACCGATTTTACACATTTTCTGTCTAGAACACAGCTGAATCCATTCATCACCTACGAAACAGCACCATTTCCTGGATTGAATCGGGTGTGTTAATGCAGGAAAAACACAAATGTTCAAGACAAGGTGTTTTCAAGGACCAGGGTTACTGTAGGAACCTGCTCTTTCTGATAAAGTGCTTTAAAGAACTAAAAACATCTGACACACATCCAGCAACCCTATGTTGCTGGATGTGTGTCAGATGTTTTTAGTTCTTTAAAGCACTTGGTGTATGAATTATTATTATTATTATTATTATTATTATTATTATTATTATTATTATTATTGTTGTTGTTGTTGTTGTTGTTGTTGTTATTATTATTATTATTATTATGCTACGTACCGATGGGTAAGGTGATGAAGAACGGCAGCCAGCACACGGTGAACGCTCCGACCAGAACTCCTACCGTTTTGGCTGCCTTCTTTTCCCGGGAGAATTTCAGGACCGTGACCGAAAGTGCGCTCCTTTGGTGCTGCGCCGAGTCCTCGCGCGACCTGGAGCACTGATGGATCCTCAACGTGACGTCCGTGGAGTTTATTCTCTCTTTCCGGACGCCCAGCTCCAAACTCCGACTCGTACGTTTAGCTACAATGTAGACCCGGCAGTACATGGCGAGGATGACGGCTAGCGGGATGTAGAAGGACGCGAGCGAGGAGAAGAGCGCGTAGTAAGGCTCCTCAGTGATGTCACAAGCGGTGTCGTCCGGCGAGCGCGCCTGCTTCCATCCCAGC
>NC_062534.1:1638416-1653416 GCF_022655615.1 Tachysurus fulvidraco
ATGATATCATTTCTGCTGCTATGACATTTCGGGGTTGTTGGTGTATCTATAAATGCCATAGCGGCAGAAATGATATAATTTGTCTCCATGACATTTCTACACCATGTTGGAGAACTTTACATTTAAATTTACATTACGTTTATTACATTTATAACATTTAGACGTTAGAACATCACTATGATTATAATATGAGAAGAAGAAAAGGACCAGGAGAGGGACACGAGGCAGAACAGGACGAGTCCGGTCCACGGAGACAGGGTGCCAGTTCCACAAAGCTGAGGTGGAGGTAGAAGTTCATGCAACAGTTGAAGAGCTTGAGACAAGCTAAAGTGGAAACAGAAGCTGAAGGAAAATTAAGTCAGAAGCTAAGGCAGAAGTTAGCTTGAGGCAGAAGTTGAGGCTGTAGCTGAAGGGGAAGCAGAATCTGAGGCCAAAGTTGAGGCATACTGTAAGCTGAGGTGAAAACAGAAGTTCATGCAGCAGCTGATGCAGAAGTTGAAACTAAAGCAGGGGCCGAAGTTAAGGCAGAGACTGATGCTAAAGTAGAAGTTCATGCAGCATCTGAGGCAGAAGTTGAGGCTGTAGCTGAGACTGTAGCTGAAGTGGAAACAGAAGCCGGGGCCGAAGTTCATGCAGCAGCTGAGGTGGAAACTGAAGTTCATGAGTTCATGCAGCAGCTGAGACTAAAGCTGAGGGGAAACTTCAGAATAAAGCTGATACTGAGGCAGAAGTTAAAGTCAAGGCAGAGGAGGAGTCTTACGCTCAACCGAAAGAGTGCAAGAGCAACAAAAGGACCAGGAGACGAAACCGGACGGATAAAGAAGATGCCACGGGTCCACAAAGCAGGTATGAATATTAAAAGCTTGTCATGATGTCATTAATTTTGCTGGAGATCAGATTAGGTGGGTTCATCGCTATTCATGAGCTATTCATGAGCTATTCATAGTTATTATCCTTTATGTTCATCACGTCTCCCACACATTTATCTAATCGATAGCTTCTGTTTTTGTGTTTAAGGTAAAAGTGTAATAGGTTAAAAAAACGAGGTGAGATCTGTTAGTTATTTTCTTTGGAGTCTGTGGAAGCCTTGTTTTTATGTACAATGCAACAAGGGAAATGAAATCATTCATTCATTCATTTATTCATTCATCTTCTACCGCTTATCCGAACTTCTCGGGTCACGGGGAGCCTGTGCCTATCTCAGGCGTCATCGGGCATCGAGGCAGGATACACCCTGGACGGAGTGCCAACCCATCACAGGGCACACACACACTCTCATTCACACACACACTCACACACTCACACACTATATATCTCTCTCTCTATATATATAAACCTCACCCCATGCCCACTTTTGCCGCCAGACCAGCGTACACTCCACACATACTCCTAACCCTTACCACTCCACACATACACACTCTTGTTTTTTGACTTGAGTCCATCTTAGTCTTCGTATAAACACTGGAATTTTCACTTGGTGTTAATCCGGTGAAGCCCTGCAACTCCCAGCCAAGTCTCAAAGCCAAGTCTCCCGCTGTTCCCGGAATTTATCAGAATTAAAAGATGAGTAATTACAGAACAGCACTGTTAATTGCATAAAGTGTTCAGCAATTAATTGATTAATTAATCTAATAATCAAAGTGAACTTTAAGTCAGTATATTGCTTCGCAATTAACAAGCAGAATCCCGGTGAGATGGAGTGCTGAGGGAGAGTCTTCATTAGTCTGGAGTTAATTTAAAGTTAAGTGGTTAATTACCAGTGCCTAACGAAGTCATTACTTGCACTGGGGTAAGGCATCAAAACAGACTGGAGGATTAAACACACACACACAGAACACACACGTACACACACGTACACACACGCACACACACAAAGGTGCTGACGTATTATTACGACTTGCTGTAATTATTTAATGTAACCGCTTCGTGTTTGGAATAAAACACCACTGCGTTGTGCTGTTTGAGGAAATTAATCATCGGAGTGGTGCGATAAAGCAGATCGTAAACAAACGCTTAACTTCTTACCTTCAGGACTGAAGCTTTGAAGCTTCCTTTGCTCTCAGGTTCCTTTGCTGCATATTTAGCACAGAATTAACAAAGACACAAATTAACACACATTAAGTGACTCACATTCCTGCTAATGACATAAGGATGTTAGGAACATTCAAATAACCATAAAAATTCACATTTGGTCTCTAATAACCCTCGTGTGACAGGAACGTCGCTTCAAATCAATCTCTTTTCCAGGTCAGGAACCTTTTCCTTTTTCTCAGGACCTCAGGTAATTTATATACAGGTAAGTACTTATGTTTAATTATTAATCCCTGTGCCTATCTCAGGCGTCATCGGGCATCGAGGCAGGATACACCCTGGACGGTGTGCCAACCCATCACAGGGCACACACACTCTCATTCACTCACACACACACACACTACGGACAATTTTCCAGAGATGCCAATCAACCTACCATGCATGTCTTTGGACCGGGGGAGGAAACCGGAGTACCCGGAGGAAACCCCCGAGGCACGGGGAGAACATGCAAACTCCACACACACAAGGTGGAGGCGGGAATCGAACCCCCGACCCTCGAGGTGCGAGGCGTACGTGCTAACCACTCAGCCACCGTGCCCCTCCATTATTAATTATTAATCTATTAATTCAATTAATTTTATTTTTATTTCCGGGGACACACAAACTTTTTTCAGGGGAGAATAAGATGTTATGTTTAGGAAAAATAAATACCTCAGGAATTCAGGAACCTTTTCTGTACCAAAACTCATTTTCAGGACACAGAAACGTATTAAAACAAATCCAGCGTTTTTCTTTTTCAGAAAAATTTTCAGTGACTTTTCGTTTCATACAAAAATTCCCGACCATTCAGGAGTCCAGAAACCTTCTCAGTAACCCACAAACGTTTGCTATTTTATTTTGAGAGACAGGATATATATATATAGCTAACCTAGTATCTACTGTAAAAATGAGCTAAGATACCTACGTAAAATGAACAAGATACCTACGGATATTAGCTAACCTGTTCATAATTAACAGTTTAGCTTTAAAAACACATTTAACAACTAGCTTAGCATAACTGAGTCAAACGTGCACTAAGAAATCTTTTAATGCCACATATTGACTTGAAAAAACGTTTAGCCTAGCAAGCCAGTATTATTATTATTATTATTATTATTATTATTATTATTATTATTATTATTATTATTATTAGCCAGCAAACGGCAAAGATCAGCTAACTTTTTTCATAATTAGCCGTTTAGAATTAAAAACATACTTCAGGTTATTAGTGTAGCTAATCCCTAAACTTCACATACAGTATTGCTTTATGTTAGCTTGTGAGTTTGGATTCTAAATGTTGGCTAATGTTAGCCAGCTAACTATAAATATAGCATATAGCTAGCATTTTTATAATTAGCTGTTTAGCCTACATTAATATTAGGGCACTTATAAAGCTAATATAAAGCTAATTAAATATTAGCTAATATTAACTGATAAATCCCAAAGATTAGGATTACGGTTCTGATTTAAATTCTGATGTTGTTTCTTGAATGTAGATCTTGAATATGGTTCTGAATGGATTCCTGCTTCTGACCTTATTAATAAGAACCTTTCTGAGTTGTGTGTTGTTGCCAAAAGATGGCACCCCGATCACGGGAACCCGCTTTCGCACGTTCTGCACTGTTATACATTTTTTACCTCTGGTGTTGTCTTCTGTAGACGTCACGTTCTTGTGAGACATTTGGAACCCTGTGGCACTCACAGAGATGCTGAGGCATTATGGGGGAAAATTAGGCACACCTCAGTAATCTTTAATATTGTTTCATGCAATGTAATTAAAAAGGCTTTATCACAAGATTCAGGACAGGAGCAGTAATGAACTGTCTCTGCTCATGTGGAGAACCATTAATACACACACACACACACACACACACACACACACACACACACACACACACACACACACACACACACACACACACACACACACACACACACACACACACACAGCGACACACACTGACTAAGGTGAGAGAATGAAACGGGCGCACGGAATAAATTTGCGTCTTCTTTTCTTCCGAATCTCTGGCTTTCGTTCTCGCTTCTCTCTCGTTCCTTAATGTCATTTGATCCTTGAGCTTTTATTGTCTCTCCACTCAGACAGTGATTATGCTCCGATGACGGAGGAGTGTAGAGCGAAGAAGACAGAAAGTAAAGCTAATACGTTAATGCGACCGTCCTGCGTCATACATCACCGGCGCAATGACATAGCCGGAGCGTAGCGCCATTACTCACAGTACAGGTCGGCATGGGAGAGTACATTTCATAGCATCTAATCTCTCTCTCTCTCTCTCTCTCTCTCTCTCTCTCTCTCTCTAGCTCTTCATCTCTGGGTGAACATTAAGCAGCTCTGATGTCCTATTTATTACTTACTTTATTCATTTACCCTAAATGTGCAGGCTTCAACGGCACAAAGTCCCATTTCCCACACTGTCCACTTTGTGTGTGTGTGTGTGTGTTTGTGTGTGTGTGTGTGTGTGTGTGTTTTCAGGGAGCAAATGAGAAACAGAAGATAAAGCTGGTTATATTGTAAATTCAGTAAATTAAATAAAATTAATAATATATATAATAAATTAGTGGTTAGCACGTTCGCCTCACACCTCCAGGGTCGGAGGTTCGATTCCCACCTCCGCCTTGTGTGTGTGGAGTTTGCATGTTTTCCCCGTGCCTCGGGGGTTTCCTCCGGGTACTCCGGTTTCCTCCCCCGGTCCAAAGACATGCATGGTAGGTTGATTGGCGTCTCTGGAAAATTGTCCGTAGTGTGTGTGTGAATGAGAGTGTGTGTGTGCCCTGTGATGGGTTGGCACTCCGTCCAGTGTGTATCCTCGATGCCCGATGACGCCTGAGAAAGGCACAGGCTCCCCGTGACCCGAGAAGTTCGGATAAGCGGTAGAAAATGAACGAATGAATGATAAACGACAACATCATCATCATCACTTATTGGATTTAGAGAAAGTTCCACCAAAGTTCGTTCATCTACACACACATTTGTGTCGTATGAAAAAAAATCTAATTATAGGCTCTAGTTAAAGAATCCCGATGTCACGGATTAATAACGATCCCAGAGCCCGAGCGAAGACCCGGCGAAGGTGCTCGTACCTGGAGCTTTAATAAATAAACCCGGAGTCATCTGATGTCTGTCTAACACATAATAAGCAGGAACCTCATGAACCCACAGACGTTATCAGGAACTTTGTCAGGAATCCAAGCACCTCGTTAAGGAACATAACAGATTTCATCACATCAAACTTTTTTTTTCTAATGGAATCAGAAAGATATCGTCAAATATATCAAACTTTAGCAGCTTTATTTTATTAAACGTTTTATTTCTCATGAAATATTTCTACAGAAATATTTTCAGGAGCTTTGGACTTTTTCAGGAATCTTTTTTTTTGGGGAGTTTTTATTTTAGGAACCTTTTCTGGAACTAAATACATTTGCATTACCAGGAATACAGGGTTTTTATTCAGAAGCCTCTAAAGACAAAACAGAGACAAAAAAACAGACAAAACAGAGACAATCTTTTTTTCAGGAACCGTTTCAAAAACTCAGGAACCTTTTTCAGGAACCAAGTATGCAAAGAAAAAAATGAACAGCACTGTAATTGGATATGTGTTAATATTTATTTATTTATTTTCTTTCCCTGAGATAATATTTGCTCTGTGAGGATTTGGAAAAAAAAAAATTGGGAAGTATACAGTACATTTGTTGAGTTTTGGCAGTGTGAAAGTTTTGGCACTCGCTCATTGGCCCAGTCGTTATCTACGGGGGGTTTCTGTTTCTGTTTGTTCTCTTTGTGAGGAATCCAGGCACCTTTTTGCCAGGAACCCAGAACTTTTTAATTAACCCTGGAAACTTTTCAAGAACTCTGAATCCCAGGAACAAAAGTAATCTTTTTAGGAACACAGTCAATGACTTCAGCATCACAGGAGATTTTATGGGATTTCAGATGTAATTCACAAGGAACCTTTTCATCAACGAACACAAAGTCAGAGATGGGGAACTTTCAGCTTAGGAACAGAGAAAATCTGGAATATTCTTAGTTCATCAGAAAGGAAAAAAATATTTCTGGAACTTAAATCATTTTCATGCTTTTAGAAACCAAGAAACATTTTTAGAAAACAAAACAAACACTCATTCATTCATTCATTTTCTACCGCTTATCCGAACTTCTCGGGTCACGGGGAGCCTGTGCCTATCTCAGGCGTCATTGGGCATCGAGGCAGGATACACCCTGGACGGAGTGCCAACCCATCACAGGGCACACACACACACACTCTCATTCACACACTACGGACAATTTTCCAGAGATGCCAATCAACCTACCATGCATGTCTTTGGACCGGGGGAGGAAACCGGAGTACCCGGAGGAAACCCCCGAGGCACGGGGAGAACATGCAAACTCCACACACACAGGGTGGATGCGGGAATCGAACCCCCGACCCTGGAGGTGTGAGGCGAACGTGCTAACCTCTAATCCACCGTAACCCCCTACAAAACAAACAATATATCACTAATTAAGATTGACAGGGGGAAACAAATGGGAAGAAAAAAAACATCTTTGGTCATTTTTCAGTAATCTGAAAAAGCTATTTCTTAGACCCAAGAATATTCCCAGAACCATGCACAACGTTGCAACCTTTCACACAACCGAGTAACGATTTCATAAACATCTCAGTTATGCAGAAACGTTTTCAGAAACCTCGTTTCTTATTCAGGAGCCCAGGAACCTCTTTCTCAGGAGTACTAAAACTTCTGTGAAACATCATACACTCTTTCTTCAGGAACAATGAAAAATTTTGAGGAACTGTTTCAGAAACTCAAGAAAGTTTTTCAGGAACTCTCTCTTCTTTCACTATGAAGAATTTCACTATGATGTCATGTCAAAATTCTGTTTTTCTTCTTTTCTTTCAAACAGAGATAAAATCTGCCAGAGTCAGATCCCTTTTCGGGGATGAAAAAGGGTGCCAATATTTTGTGCAGCACAGCAATCTGGCTATAATTATGTCCCAGACTATAACGTGTCTTTTCTGACAGGCTGATTTGGTAAACTGGGGACTATATCTTTGTAGATTGTGATGGTGCAAAAGTTTTGGCACCCCACAGTTTGAGTAATACTTCTCTATGGGGCTTTCCAGTTATACTTCTTTTTAAAATACACTTCAGCGGATAAACAAGTGCGTGATTTGCCAGAAATCAAGTCTGTTTCAGCACCAAGAACCACTCTCTCTCTTTCTCTCTCTCTCACGGTGTGTGTGTGTGTGTGTGTGTGTGTGTGTGTGTGTATCACGCTCCTATTCATCTTAATACTCCACGCCTGTCATGTAATACATAAACCTGCACTCCATTTCTTTGATCTCTCCATTACTTTATTCCCATTAGCCCAAATATCGCCCGGAGTCCTGTGCGTGAGCATACGCTCGCACAAATACACACACCTGCGAGGTGTGTACTGTTCCAAACAGAAGAAATATTCTCTGTAATTACCAAAAAAAAAAAAAATCCTCCCTAGAGAACAAAAACAACTCATTACGACTTTTCACAATAAAACGAAGCACAAACTTAACACAAACATTTGCATGTAATATTAAAGAGACGACAGCACCGGCGTCTCTCTTCGCCATGCGAACACATAAATATTCTAGTCCTATGTTCGGTTCGCTACAAAGGCTTCAATTATAACTTTTTCTGTGCGCGTGCGGAGGAGAGAGAACCCCGAGGCGATCACTTTCCTTCCCGTCCAGCAGAAGAATGGCTCTCAATTATTTTCTTTATTCCGTATTGCAGCCTCTTTAACCAAATACTTTCAGCCAGACATGAAAAACGCGGCTACACTCGTTCTTGCAGTCCTCTGTGCCTCCAGGGTGCGACCATCTCGACCTGAATTTTACAACAGCGTCACGCTTTTCAAGGTGAACATCTAGAGCTTGTAATTTTTGGTTTGGTGTTATAAAAATGGTTTTTTTTTTTTTGCTAAAAGGTTGCAGGATACGCTAGAATGCTTAAAAATGATTTAATTACATTAGTGAAGCTAATCTAGTATCTACTGTAAAAATTAGCTAAGTATTAGCAAGATACCTACGGATATTAGCTAACCTGTTCATAATTAACACATTTAATAACTAGCTTAGCATAACTGAGTCAAACGTGCACTAAGAAATCTTTTAATGCCACATATTGACTTGAAAAACCGATTAGCCTAGCAAGCCAGTATTATTATTATTATTATTATTATTATTATTATTAGCCAGCAAACGCCAAAGATCAGCTAACTTTTTTCATAATTATCCGTTTAGAATTAAAAACATACTTCAGGTTATTAGTGTAGCTAATCTCTAAACTTCACATACAGTATTTACGTTAGCTTGTGAGTTTGGATTCTAAATGTTGGCTAATGTTAGCCAGCTAACTATAAATATAGCATATAGCTAGCATTTTTATAATTAGCTGTTTAGCCTACATTAAATGGTTTCTAAATATTAGCTAATATTAGCTGATAAATGGGTCAGTGGGGGCTCAACTGGTTAAGGCTCTGGGTTGTTGATCGGAGGATCGGGGTTCAAGACCCCGGCACAGCCAAGCTGCCACTGCTGGGCCCTTGAGCAAGGCCCTCAACCCTTTCTGCTCCAAGGGTGCTGTATCATAGCTGCCCCTGCACTCTGACCCCAACCTTGTGGTATGTGAAGAAAAGAATTCCACTGTGCTGTAATGTATATGTGGCGATAATAAAGGCTTTCATGCCCTGTTCTGTCTGTTCTGTAAGGATTACGGTTCTGATTTAAATTCTGATGTTGTTTCTTGAATGTAGATCTTGAATATGGTTCTGAGTGGATTCCTGGTTCTGACTTAATATTAATATCAGAATTATATTATTAAATATATATATATATATATATATATATATATATATATATATATATATATATATATATATATATATATATATAAAACATTTCTGATTTCACTGCTATAATTATGCAGTCACTCTCCTCGGCCAACAGAGGGCACTGTGTCTCCACACAACAACACAGAACTAACTCATTCTCTCATCCCAGACCCTGATATCACTCAGGACAAGCACAGACTGTAGACATAAAAGAAAGAGGAGGAGAAGATTGTGGTTGTGATCTCCATGCTCATCATCTCCTTTAAGGAAATGAAATAAACATGGAAATGTGACAGATTCCTCATTCCTCCTCCACCAATCAGCAATCAGATCGTCTCCGAACCTGAGCTGTGGAGCTGAAGGAGACGCAGAACCGAAGGACGGTTCATGATGAAGATTATTAATGTCCTTGGAAACCGAAAGTGTTGATACTCATGTATATCTATGTTACTCAGTGTACAGTAATACACTGTGCTAAAGTTTGTGCCCCCTTCCCCTCGATTTGAACGAAGCACCAATAAATGGTTATTTATTTATTTGTTTGTTTGTTTGTTTATTTATTTATTTTACAAAGCATGCACAAACATTTTGCAATCTTTCTGAAATGAGACAATGATACAAAACAGACCTTAAAGGATGGATGATGATGTAAAAATAATTAAAAAGTTTGTTTAAAGTTCACGGTTTATAGACAAACTTAAGTAATCATCACTATGGCTAGGAATACATGAAGGGTGTACAAACTTTTGCACACAACACTGGATATAGTATATATTGTATAAATTGGCTATTATATTTGTTTATCGCTATAGATGTTTAATAGAAAGTCTTAGTCATGTGTCAGGTGTGCTGCTTTTGTGTATTCTTCTTAGTAGACGTGTGTGTGTGTGTGTGTGTGTGTGTGTGTGTGTGTGTGTGTGTGTGTGTGTGCGTGTGTGTGTGTGTGTGTGAGAGAGAGAGAGAGACCTCTCTCTGCCAGCGGTAAATGTTAGATACATCGATTGTGCAGTGAACAGACAGACTGAAACATGGAGACGAATGGACTACAATAAAGAGTGTGTGTCTCAGTGGGACTCAGCTTTAACACCGAGGTCCAGAAAAAACTTCTGTTCTCCATCCTTCTGTCTGTCCAATCAACCCGTACATCGCTCATCTCTCCTTTCGGTTCCACCGCACACAATGAGCACTCTTTCCTTTTTTTTCTGCTCTCACTTTTCTGCTATTTTTCCTCTTTTCTCTCCGGAGTGATTAAGGCTTCCGTGTGCTGTGTGACACGGCACGGCCGTTTTAGCAGGAACGGATGACCCGAAGGTCAACGACATGCGTGTGTGAGTGTGTGTGAGAGGAAAAAAATGTCAGCGTGTGGCGGTGTGGTCGAAGCTGCCGGCTCTGATTAAGTCCTTGTACGGACTGCAAAAAAGAGAGGAGCGCAGAGTGTTAGCCACCAATTAACCCCTCACACACACGGACAATACAGAGCCGAACTGAGCAAAGGATACAGAATGAAGCCAGGATAGGAACACACACACACACACACACACACACACACACACACACACACACACACACACACACACACACACACACACACTCCCATTTATGTCTGCAGAAAATACCGCCTAATGTCGCATTATAACCGAGTAATATAGTATAACCTGATATGTAAGGAACTCTATGTTACTTATCTTATGTACTTTTTATCCGTTTACTGTTACGTGTTATCGTAGCTCTCACATCCGTGAAACGCAGCTGTAAGCACACGGATGCTCCGTCACCGTCCTCTCCTTTATTCCCGTCGACGCTTACCGAGGACGAAAGGTTAAACCTCGAATGACGCGTCATACTTTTTATCTCTTTCTAGTTACCTTATACACAAATCCTAGCCTTCTAACTACCTAATCAGGACAGCCAGTCACAGAACAAGGAGTTTGTTGCTATGGTAACGATAATTATTTAACATACGCACGTTTTACATTTCATCCAGAAGCCATTTACACCTCGAGAACACGGAGATGAGACGGCCATGTTTCTGTCAATTAATGTCTCCATCTCACACAACCACAGAGTAATGCTTGGGCTTATTAAAGCCTGTGTGTGTGCGTGTGTGTGTGTGTGTGTGTGTGTGTGTGTGTGTGTGTGTGTGTGGTCTAGGCCTGTCTGTCAGCTCCCTTCTGATCCAAATTCATAAACAGGCGTTTTTATGTTCTTCAATAATCCATTCCATTTGATGTGTTGCTCATATATTAACAGTAACAAGCTCGAACCTGTCAAAATCCTGAGAAAATATGAGAGAGAGGACGGAGAGACAATGCATGACTTATAAACGTGTGTGTGTGTGTGTGTGTGTGTGTGTGTGTGTGTGTGTGTGTGTGTGTGTGTATGTGTCTGTGAATCATCTGTATGCTCTCCATGGCACATTAGATATGTGTCTTTATGCTTGACTGGTGGAACACACACACACACACACACACACACACACACACACACACACACACACACACACACACACACACACACACATTAGGTCTGGGCAGTAAGGCATTATCACACTAATACTGTGTGAAATTACAGCAGAATAGGGTTGTGTTCGTGTTCGCTTTATGTTTGTGTTCACTCGCTAGTTTAGCATCGAGTTGCTACTTTTCTTTCGCTTGCTGCGTAACGTTCTCTCGCTAGCAAGTGTGTTTTAATATATTTAAATCTATTTCGATATCTTGCTTTTAATCTGTAGATTAATTTGTTTTCACTCGCTAGGTTGCTTTCCTTGCTTAACCTGATGATTTCGCTCGCTAGTCTGTCTTCAATCGCTAGATCGTTTTCTTTCGCTACTCGCTCGGTTAGCTTTGCATCGCTAGCTCAGTATAACTCACTCCTTTATTTACTTTCACTTGCTGGGTTGCTTTTCATCGTTAGTTTTGGGTTCGTTTGCTAGTTCGCTTTCTCTTCGCTAATTCGACTTTACCCGCTAGAGCGCTCTCTCGCATGCTAGGTTGCGTTCTTTAATTAGTTTGCGTTCACGTGTCGCTTAGCTTCCGCTTGCTAGGTTTGTTTTCCATTTTCTAATTTGCTAAATCTCACTAATTAGCTTTTACTTTGTCAGTAGCGACTGTATGCTCGCCCTCTCTAGTTTGCTTTCAGTCACCAGGTTAGATTTCCTCTTGCTGTTCTTCTACAGATTAGCTTTCCCTCACTCACCAAACCCAATTAGAAAAAAAAAACAAAAAATAACAAAACAAAACGAAAAGAAAAGCACGGACAAAGTTCCACATGCTAATATAGCAGAAGGATCATTATTTTTAGTCAAGCTTCTTTGCAGTCTAATTAGCTATTTTGTTCTATCAGGCTAGCATTGTGAACTAGCCTTTTGTGTTTCGTCAAACTTTTCTGACCCTCACGAGTCCCAAATTCTTCACCATTCCTCACATAACAGCTATTAAAGTGAATAGACCGTGTTTGGACAAAAGAAAGCTTATAATTAGGTCTACTGTACTGCCTAAATGACACGCGGAGAGTTCTTTTCGTCTTGCACCGAGAGAGAGAAAGAGAGATGGAGAGATGGAAGGAGTGAGCAAGGGAGCATCTTTGAACAAGTGTGCACAGGCTCCATTTCAGGGCCCTTCGGTACCAGACAACTGAAGGTAGCTCACATCAGAGAGAGCCAAACATCAAAGACTGTCTTCTGCTTCTATATCTTCTCTCTCTCTCTCTCTCTCTCTCTCTCTCTCTCTCTCTCTCTCTCTCTCTCTCTCTCTCTCTCTCACACACACACACACACACACACACACACATTCACTGCCAAATATCTTTATGCATTTGTGACATTTTTTTCTCCTTCTGTGCCTCAGCAAGCGGTTAAAAAATAAACTTGGAGAGGAGAAGTAAAAAAGTGAGGTATAGAGAACAGAGAGAGAGAGAGAGAGAGAGAGAGAGAGAGAGAGAGAGAGAGAGAGAGAGAGAGAGAGAGAGAGAGAGAGAGCTAGCAGGGATCCATGCCAAAAAAAAGCTGAAATGACTCTATCACTAAGAGCATGCTAGTGTGGTGGAGCAGCACGTTTGGCCTGAAGCTCCGTGTCTGGCAGCTCCGGAGTCAGAGGGTCCTGAGGAACCACACTGAGCTGAAGGTCACCTGCTCGAACACACTCACACATCTGTACCGAACACACACACACACACACACACACACACACACACCGAACACCAGGTCGTGTCAGGACTCAGCCAGCAAGAGCAGATGTGTGTTAATGCACGGCATTCAACCGAGGTCTGGTTTCCGTCCAACTTCTGACATTGCTCGTTGTCCGAGGGTCGTATTAAGAGCGATTTAAGAGTTTGTAGCGAGGACTTTGGACGTGAATACGAAGTTTCAGGGGTCAACGAGTTCGCAGTGACATATTAATATGATTGAGATTTTAATGAGTTTGCCTTCGCTAGTTAGCTTTCCTTTTAGCATTTAGCTTTCACTCATTAGTTAGATTTCACTTGCTAGGTTGCTTTCCATGTGCTAATCTCCCTTTATTCACTAATTAGCTGCTCCACGCTAGTGTGTTTTTTTTTTGTTTGTTTTTTTTCAAAGAATAAAAAACACTATTTATTTTTTCAGATGCTTGTTTTTAAAGATGTCACGAATTTGATCTAAATACAAATTCAATATGCAAATCTGATATGCATAATTTTTGCATATTCATAAGGGAAGGTGAGCGACCCGAGTCTGAGTACAGGAAACTTTCGCTATGTGAATACGGATGTAATGTAGTGATGTAAATTAAATGCATATTATAACGAAATGGTACCAAACTCGATTGCTGCGATAAAAAAGAATTTAAAACAGTGCAAGTTTGTGTTCTCGGCTAGTTCGTGTTTACGTGCTAGTTTGATGTTATTGCTTTGCTTTGATTTGCAGGCTAACCTTCAGTTTGCTAACTTGAATTTTTTTTTTTTTAACTTTTGCAAAAGTTTCTATCCATGAGTACATTCATTCATTCATTCATTCATTCATTCATTCATTCATTCATTCATTCATTCATTTCCTACCGCTTATCCGAACTTCTCGGGTCACGGGGAGCCTGTGCCTATCTCAGGCGTCATCGGGCATCGAGGTAGGATACACCCTGGACGGAGTGCCAACCCATCGCAGGGCACACACACACTCTCAATCACACACACTCACACACTACGGACAATTTTCCAGAGATGCCAATCAACCTACCATGCATGTCTTTGGACCGGGGGAGGAAACCGGAGTACCCGGAGGAAACCCCCGAGGCACGGGGAGAACATGCAAACTCCACAAACACAAGGTGGAGGTGGGAATCGAACCCCAAACCCTGGAGGTGTGAAGCGAACTACAATATACTGTATAATATATATATTTTATAGTTGAAAGTTTTTCATGGACACTTTTCAATGCATCAGTGCTTTAGTCTTTTTGTCTTTGTTGAATATGAACTAGAATACAAATATCTTTTTATTTCCGGATGTTACTGTAGTTAGCGATTGACCTCCGCTGACCTTCAGTCCCCGAACAAAGCCAAGCATATAGACGAGTCAATACAGACAGATACGATATACAGAAGACCGATCATGAACTTGCCTTCTCTTCATGTCAGTGTTTTTTCTTTCTTTTTTTTTAACGATATCATTGAGCTTTGTACAACAGGGGGCGCTGTAACTCTACAGTTGAGTCCTGAACTGAACTCTAGCTTTTCTCTGTCTTTATGATGAACAGTCGCATGCTGATGAAATCAAACGATAACCCAGAAAGAAATGGCTGCTGTGACAGGGGAAAGAGACTTGGATCGCTCGTCAGGATAGAACAGAAACGAGAGCGAGAATGAATTGAGGGTGATAAACGCCATTTCAGTCAGAAGTGTGTATGTGTGTGTGACAGAAAGAGAGAGAGGGAGAAGGGGATGAGGCCATGATTTCAGGTCATTTTCTCTCTTACATACGGACCAGTCCAGGTAATGGAGCTGTTTAGCGTTTTTTTTTTCCAGTCCTTCACCGATCCTACTGTATGGTTGTCGGAGTGTGTGGAACAGAGATAG
>NC_062534.1:1663607-1668607 GCF_022655615.1 Tachysurus fulvidraco
TAGTTTGTCTCTTGTAGGCGTGAGGCGTCTACGCCATGTACCGATCCGCTACCTAGGGAGCTGGAGAGCTGAATGAGACGCAGACTTTAACACGTTAATGATTTCCTGCAGTGACGTTAAAGGTGGGGTCTCCGATGTTTGAGAAATGCTTCAGAAAACTGGTAGAACGGAAAGAGCGGGAAGCGTACTACACAAATAACACCTCTTTTCTATCGTAGTAATGTAGAGAGGCAGCTACAACCGCGTTTTGTGTAGTAACAGCGTTTAGCTCAGGAGTTATTGACTCGGGAAACTCCAACCTGTGAATATGTGGCCGACTTCCTGCTCCTTCAGTTCTCTCCAGCACTGGAAAGCTGATCCTATATTAACACGTCCTACTTCTTGCCTTATCGTAAGTCTTTCTTCTCTTTCTTTCTTTGTTTTTATCCTCCATGTCGATGTTAAAACCGCTTTCTGCTAACGTCACACACACGCACCGAACACTCTCTCCGCCGCATATCGACAAGACACGCCCCTTTCTGCTCATTGGCCACACGTTTGTTTTGTTTTTGTTTTGTTTTCGGCCCGACTCGGTTTTCTGAAGCATTTCTCAAACGTCGGAGACCGCACCTTTAACATAATGACGAGCTACGTCTCGCTTTAAAACTTTACGCAGCCGTCGTGATTGTCGTCATGATCTCGTAGTTGAAATACTAAAAAAAAACCAAAAGAAAAACCACCTTCGTTAACTTTAAAGGTGATATAAGAGGATTTTAAAGCGTAAACACTGACCATAATTGAACAGTCAGTGTCGTAGTGAAAGAGGCGTGGCCTCAGTGTTTGTTAGTCAACCAAATATAACAAAATATTGCCTCATTTTCTGACTCGTGATCTAGAACACACCATCTAGATCCAACTGTTCTCAATTCATCTGCTTAGTTACCAAGTGCTAATTAAGGTTATCACTAGCATGATGACACTCTGTGCGCTCTACAGACACACACACACACACACACACACACACACACACACACACACAAACACACACACACACACACACAGTAAGACAAAAATATTAATACAGTTGTTGAGATAAGTTTTCTGGAGTTTGTTTGTGTGTGTGTGTGTGTGTGTGTGTGTGTGTGTGTGTGTGTGTGTGTGTGTGTGTGTGTGTGTGTGTGTAGAGGACACAGTGTGTCATCAAGCTAGTGTAGACTAGCACCCTAATAAAGTGGCATTAATTGGCTGAGTATCTACACACACACACACACACACACACACACACACACACACACACACACACACACACACACACAGACACACAATCAGACAAAGATATTAATACAGTTGTTGAGATGATAGAGTTTTCTGGAGTTTGTTCGTGCGTGTGTGTGTGTGTGTGTGTGTGTGTGTGTGTGTGTGTGTGTGTGTGTGTGTGTGTGTGTGTGTAGATACTCAGCCAATTAATGCCACTTCATTAGGGTGCCATGGTGGGCTCTCTTCACACAGTAATTATAGCTTCTTCATGTAATCATCTCCTCAGTTTCTCAAAATATGCCATTATGTTTATTTTCCATGCTGCTGGAGAAACAAGAGCCTGAACGAACCATATGCTTTATCACACACACACACACACACACACACACACACACACACACACACACACACACACACACACACACACACACACACACACACACACACACATACTGTACACACACACACACACACATACTGTACACACACACACACACACACACACACACACACACACACACACACACACACACACACAAAGACTCACACAGACACACACACACACACACACACAAAGACTCACACAGACACACACACACACACACACACACACACACACACACACACACACACACACACACATACTGTACACACACACACACATACTGTACACACACACACATACTGTACACACACACACATACACACAAAGACTCACACAGACACATACATACACACACACACACACACACACACACACACACACACACACACACACACACACACACACACACACACACACACACACAGACACACAAAGACTCTCTCTCTCTCACACACACACACACACAAGCACACACACAGACAGACACACAAAGACTCTGTCTCACACATGCACACACACACACACATACGCACACACAAAGACACACAAAGACTCTCTCTCTCACTCTCTCTCTCGTTCCCTCGTGCCTGACTTTCTACTAACACTTCTTTCTACTTTTTTTTGTTTGTTTTTTTAAATATTGGGAAAGCAACAAAGAACCAGCAGAGTTTCGAGGTAAACGAAGTCCAGGTCACGCCGAATGTAGCCCACGGAACACATGCACAATTAACACCATCGCTTCTTTCCACCGCTCAGGATTAGCCGAGCCCCGAGATGAAAGCGACGGAACAAATCTGCCACAAATCTCCTTTCGCTTCCTGCACGTGGAAGATGGAGAGCCCGAGTGGGAAAGGGGCAAATTTAATAATCTCTCTGTGAGGCCTGTGGGGCTGAGTGAGCTGCTGTGCTGTTGATTCTGCCACCGTGTTTGCTCTGCTGTGCTAATGCCTACTTAAATGCCATGTTTCATAGAGCGAAGGGATGATCGCATGGACGAGCACGTGAGCCGGCTGGCTGAAGGAGGACGGTGTGCTGAGCGTAGTTCAGACTTCGATAGGGGCAGAAACTGACGCATGACTACTGAAGGAAGTGTAGACTAGCATTAGCTATAGGCTACCAAGTGTGTGGGGTAAAATCACTAGACAGCTCCTCTGTATATTCATTCATTCATTCATTCATTCATTCATTCATTCATTCTCTACTGCTTTATCTGAACTACCTCATTAATTGCACTAATTGCAAAGTTGGGGGCACGGTGGCTTGGTGGTTACCACGGGTTGGGGGTTCGATTCCTGCCTCCGCCTCGGGGGTTTCCTCCGGGTACTCCGGTTTCCTCCCCCGATCCAAAGACATGGTAGGTTGATTAGCATCTCTGGAAAATTGTCCGTAGTGTGTGAGTGTGTGTGAGTGAATGAGAGTGTGTGTGTGCCCTGTGATGGGTTGGCACTCCGTCCAGGGTGTATCCTGCCTCGATGCCCGATGACGCCTGAGATAGGCACAGGCTCCCCGTGACCCCTGTCTGCAGTTTGTGTAATAATTTATTCTGTTTCCTGTTTAGACCCTTGACCAGTTCCCTTCTTCACTGATTCAGGATTATTAAGGACTGATGTTGGCCGCTTAATTTCCCTGTACCCTAATAATTCTATTGTACTTCAATGTATTCAAATATAATTCTATTGTACTCGAGTGAACACATGATACGAAAAGACAGGGATCTGGACGTGTTTCACGATCAGAGATCAAACCGTATATCGTAAATATATCAACAGGACCGACTCCAGCATCTTGTAACGAAACAAATGAAACGTTTTAGGAGTTTTAAGACTGCCTTAGTGGTCACGCTGTGCAGAATCAGCTAGCATGGTCATTAAAAATGAGCATGAGGTTCAAAGCTACTCAAGCAGCGAAGAGTGCATTGTAGAGAAATGTTCCATGTGACATTAAGAACTTCAGTTCTGCGAGCATTGAGACACATCCCTTCCACTTTACACTCACGAGTTCAGATGTAATCCGCAGCCCCTCCCCGTTCATTTTAATGATCACGCTTGCTGATAGTGCTCTGAACGCTCAGGTCGGCGGTCTCTGATAATGATAGCGTTTCAACTTAGGAACGTCTTAACCGTAAAAGCAGCACGAGGACTTCATTACTAGCAGCGAACACGAAAGCGGGCGGCGTAAACGAAGCCGAATATAAATAAAATGCCCCGTGTGTGTGCCCTGCGATGGGTCGGCACTCCGTCCGGGGTGTATCCTGCCTCGATGACGTCTGAGATATTCACAGGCTCCCCGTGACCCGAGAAGTTCGGATAAGCGGTAGAAAATGAATGACCGAATGAATAAGTGCACCGGAATGTTCGATCCCTAAGAAATAAAGAATCCCTACTGTCATGCACCAAGCAGCATGTTCACGATGCTCACTCGCGATGTTCTCTTACTGTAAATGGAGACCTCATATTCTCTAAATAATTAAAAACAAAAAAAAGATGTATGAACCTGAACTCTCAGTCAACTTCCAGCTACATCTCATTGCCGTAGTTCTCAAACAAAGACATTTTTTTTAATATATATTTGATGTTCTACAGTAGATACGGTTTGTTTGTGTCTTAATGACCTTTAAGTGTTTAATGATTTTCATTGTAATGATCCTGCCTGCAGTAGCGCGACAGGACGGAGGGTGATTATGTTGAGACATTTATAGGGCGTAAAGATCTGTTTGTTTCTGGAGCCTCTGCATGGATGTTAACTGACCTCCACTAAATAATATGACGTTCTTTCCAGGTTTTGTTGAATGATAATCAGCACACAGGCATCTACACGATTAACACAAAACAAGTGTAAATGTATTAAATTATCTTTAAGGGACTTTTTGAAGAGCTTCGCTGTCACTCCCACAACCCACTGTGGCCAAAATGCAGGGAAAATTCGACATGTTCACAAACATCCTCGCGGCTTAGACGAGGTCCCAAAGACCTCCTGACAGACACAGTGAACTATTCTACTGAACTCCCCCTTACCTGCCCTCCCTCTGGCGCTCACTGAACACTTTAACTTCCCCTGATTGTGGCTTTAAGAGATTCCACTGAAAGTTCCAGGTTCATTCTGTTTCTCTCAAAGCCAGATGCCGTATCTGCCCCATGGTCCAAATTGCACCATTAATTTTAAATGTCTGGCCCAGTTTGCTCAGGGGCATCATCACCTGGTCATCTCTCTCTCTCTCTCTCTCTCTCTCTCTCTCTCTCTCTCTCTCTCTCTCTCTCTCTCTCTCTCTCTCTCTCTATGCCATTCTTCCCAATGAAAAACAAGACACCAGTAAGGAAAGTAATATGGTTTTATCAACCCTATCGGCAAAAAAACTCATTTGAAACGTCAGTGATGACGA